>NC_057865.1:67235934-67398434 GCF_019393635.1 Dromiciops gliroides
CCCCAATTGTCTCACCAAAAAAAAAAGGCTAGCCTTTAATATCAGTCTATAGTAAGGCTGTTGTTAGTTAGCAAATTTTTATATCACATTAGCTTTGATAATTATATTTAAGCCCTTGACAATCTGGCTCCTGACTCCCCTCCCAGGCTTTTTATACATGCTGATTGTGGTTGCTGTTCTGTATCTCAAGTCACTGCTTTTGCATAGGCTGACACCCCCCACACACACACACCCCAAGGCCTAGAATAATACTAGCTAACATTTCTATAGCACTTTATTTCATTTGATTCTCACAAGAACCTTGTTAGGTAGGGACTATTATTATTCCCATTTTACTGAGGCTAAGAGAGGTTGTGACTTGCCCAGGGTCACACAACGAGGCAGTATCTAAGGTAGGATTGAACATAGGCAGTTCTGATTCTGGGCAGCCAGGTGGCACCATAGTGCACAGAGTGCTGGACCTGGAGTCAGGAAGACTCATCATCCTGAGTTCAAATCCAGCCTCAGACACTTATTAGCTATGTGACCCTGGACAAGTCACTTAACTCTGTTTACCTCAGTTTTCTCATCTGTAAAATGAGCTGGAGAAGGAAATGGCAAACCCTCCAGTATGTCTGCCAAGAAAACCCCAAATGGGGTCACCAAGAGTCAGGCAGGAATAAAACAACTGAACAAAAGTCCTGATTCCAAGTCCAGCACTCTAATCCCTGAACCATCTGTCTAGAGGCATTTTCTAAGGTTGGACTTTCCTGTTGCTATGTTAGAATTTTCTAGAGGCACTCAGATGCTAATTATCATCCATAGCAAGTGCCTTAGCTCTGAGACACCCATGCATCTCTGCTGTCTTGGTTGCAGCCTACAACTGAGAGTCCACGCCCAGTGCCCCTGGCATCTCTTCTCTATCTTTAACAAACTCTGGGGTGCTTTTAAAACTCAGCTCAACTACTCCCTCGTACCTAAGACTCCCCCACCAAAAATATTTCAGTCCTCTTTTCGGTCGTGTCCGACTCTTCATGACCCCATTTTGGGGTTTTCTTGGCAGAAATACTGGAGTGGTTTGTCATTTCCTTCTCCATGTCATTTTACAGATGAGGCAACTGAAGCAAATAGTTTTAAGTGACTTGTCCTGGGTCACACAACTAGTAAGCATCTGAGGCTGGATTTGAACGCAGGAAGATGAGTCAGAAAGACTCTAGAGCCAGCATTCTATCCACTGGGCCACCTAGCTGCCCTACCAAAAACATGCTTTATAATATGTGTATATACATACACATATATACATATGTATAATACATATATCATATCACATATATCATATATAGAATATTAACTTGAATACATGTTATTTCCCCCAAGAGGACAGAAGTTTCTTGAAGGCAAGATTTTTATTTTGGTCTTTCTATTTCCAGCACTTGGGACAGTGCTTAGCACAGAGCATACATTTAATAAATGCAGATAAACTGGCCAAGAGAGGTGTCTACTTTTTCCTTCAAAATCTATAGGAAGGGGGCACAGTGGATAGAGCACTGGCCCTGGAATCAGGAAGACCTGAGTTCAAATCCGGCCTCAGACAATTGACCAGTACTAGCTGTGTGACCCTGGGTAAGTCACTTAACCCCAATTTCCTCCAAAAAAAAGTTTTAAAAAAATCTACAGGAAGAAAGAATCAGAAACCTCCCTTTGGAGGTTACTTTCAATCTGTCGACCATATTTTCCTCGCTAAAAATAGCCACTGGCTCCATACCCTCTGTAACCTTTTCTTTAATTTGGTCAAAAACCAGCTCTCCTTCCCTCTACATCTCCCTACACATCTACTTTCCTCATATCCAAAAGAGTATCACGTGTGTGAAGATGAAAACTGTGAAAGTAAAATCATAAGTAAGAAAATACAAAAGGGAAGTTATTTTTTGAAGCAAATATTGTTTCATTCTGTTCTCTTACATTGCCTGAGCTGAGGTGTGTCATGTACCCTGTTGTCCATCTGGTAAAGCCTGTGGACCCCTTTTCAGAATAATGATTTTACATGCAAAAAGCAAATTAGGAAAGGATGACAAAGGAAAATGATTATGTGGAAATGTAGTTATCCAAATATTTTAAGAGAACAAATTGACAGACTCCTGGAATCTCTCTACAAATTTCTTGGGAGTCTGTGGAACCTGGGTGAAGAGTCTCTGCCCTCCAAATGAGGTGCCAGCCTTTTTGTGAGGGGTTACTTTTCAATTCTGGATGCCCACTAGTCTTCCATCCCACTGAGAATCTAACAAAGACCAACACGGAGCCCAACCAGGCAGGGCTTCGTTCTGCATCAGTATATGATGGTCTCTGGCCAGGGCCCCTGGATGTGGACCCCCAGTTTTAGATTGTGACCAAGAGATCAAAGATGTATGGGTTTCCCAGTTCCATGTATCCAAGTTGCTTGTTACGGATGGTAATTAATATCTGAGTCCCTCTAACAAATGTTAAGATAGCACCGGGAAAGTCTGACCTTAGAAAGAAAAAAATAAAAGAATGTCTTCATTCCATCCAGTTCTCATTTCTGGTCCATCTTTCTAGTGGTATTAATATTGCTTCCTCTATACACACCCTGCCTGGAGAAAAGACCTACGAAAAACAACAACAACAATGGTTAAAATTCCATAGTAACCTTTACATGAACCTACATGCATTTATCATGAGCCAGGTTCTATCAAAAGGTTCTGTATACACAAGCACAGCATAGTAGAAAGAGCTCTGCATTTGGAATCAAAGGGCCTGGGTTCAAATCCAGACTCTGCTATCTACTTCTTGTCCTTAGGAAAAATTACTCAACCCCTCTGAGTCCCCATTTTCTCTTTTGAAAATGAAAGGTTTGGATTCAAAGATCTCTAATACACCTTCCAGCTAAATCTATGATTCTATGATGCCTCAAGGGAATTCTCAAAACAGGATTACTAGAAATGTTTTCAGCTTTCTGTGGTTAAGGTGTGGGACTCAGTAAGTGATATGAATTTCCTTGGTAGCCTTGCCCTAGTTATTTATTCTGAGGATGGAAGACTATCTGTCTGAATGAGAGATACAGGCACACTTCAGCTAATGTAATTAATTAGTTGCTTCCTTAGAGAATGTGACATTAAGCAAGACAGCATTATAGGGGCACTTAATTGCACAAATACTAAATTATAAATGTGAGATATATTGCCAGAATATGAGAAAAGGGGACAATTCATACTATAAGAGCCTAGATTAGGTCTTTATGGAGAGCCAAGATTATGTAATCTTCATAATGATGGTACCAGTTACACAGAAAGACTCATCTTTCTCAGTTCAGATCTGACCTCAGACATTTATTAGCTGTGTGACTCTGGGACAAATCACTTAACTTCTGTTTCCTTCCTCAGTTTCCTTATCTGTAAAATTGGGATAATAGTAGCACCTTCCAGGGTTGTTCTGAGGATTATGTCTGGTTATACTACAGAAATGTTAGTATCATATTGAAACAACTTGTTCTATTGTTAGACATCTGAATTATTTTTAAAGTGTTTTTTTTTAATGTTGAGATGAAATCTGTCTCCTTAAAACTTGTGTCCATTCATTATAGTTCTGCGTTCTGAAACAATAGAGCAAACCTATTCTTCCTGATTTAAAGCATCCGGGGGGGCTCTCTTTGTTATCCCTCCCCTCCCTTCCCTTCCTAGCCTAAAGATCATTCACCTTTCTGGAGAAAAGCCTAGAAAATAGGGGGTAGCTAATGTTTCTTTCCCTGTATCATCTATTAACATTCTGCCATCTCCCCCAGCCAATAGACCGAGGCTTTCCTTTTTCTTATTCTGCTCTGAGCACAGTTAAACAAAAAAATACAAATAGCCTTTTTGCTGTGGATAAGCCTCACTCAGCTCATTTGGACCTGTAGCCTGACATTCTTCTCACAGGCCAAACCTCTCATTTACCCGTGAAAAGCAAAACAAACAAACAGACAGACCGACAGACCAAAAACCCACCAGCTGCTTGTCATAGTAATAGAGTCTGGCCCTGGAGGCAGGAATTCCTGATTCAGACACTTACTAGCTGTGTGACCCTAGGTAAGTCACATCACCTCTGCCTGTCTCAGTTTCCCTATAAAAATGGGGGGGGGGGTAGTAATAGTATTGCACAGGGTTCTTGGGAGGATAGAGTGAGATAACATTTGCCAAGTGCTTTGCAAACTTTAAAGTGCTATATAAATGCTGGCTATTACCATGATTGCTTGTTGTTCAGTTGTGTCTGATTCTTTGTGGCCCCATTTGGTTTGGTTTGGTTTGGTTTGGTTTTGGCAAAGATACTGGAGTAGTTATTCTATTTCCTCCTCAAACAGCTTATTTTACAGATGAGGAAACTGAGGGAAGCAGGGTGAAGTGATTTGCCCAGGGTCACACAGCTATTAAGTGGCTGAGACGACCTCAGGAAGATCAGTCTTCCTGAGTCTGGACTTGGTGATCTATTCACAGCACCACCTACCACCCATCATGATTGCTAGTTAGCTGTTATGTTAAGAGAAGAATTTTGTACCATTGTAAATCACAATGACTGAAATGATAGGCCACAGTCTATGGTCCCTCAGAAGTTCTTTCCCCTTTTCCTCTTTTCTTTTTACACAAAATATGGAAAGCAAAGCTTCCTGAAGATATTAATTTCTGGCACTGTCTAATAACATTCCAAAGAAGCAGTCAGTTAACCATGATTTCCAGCCGCATTCTTGAAAGTTGGAAAAGAAAATCAGGACAGTGGAATCTTTTATTTTTTCAAAAAGATGATATCATGAATACCTATGGACAGTAGCTAATATGTTGGCTTTGAATGTTGTATCCCAGTATTGCCTATTACTCAGTTTAGTTCCTTTAAGAGAATAACATTAGTACCCACAACTAAGAACCTTTGCGAACACGAGGAAGTCAAGGAGGAAGGTTGACTGTGTAGGCATGGAGGAGTCTTGAATTCCATCACCTTATTATTCAGTGCAATGAGCATTTATCAAAGCTTATACTGTGTCTTAAGGAGAAAGAAACCTGCCCTCCCTCCTTCCTGATGAAAAAAAGAAGAAAACAATCCCTGCCTTCAAGAAGTTTATATTCTATTCCAGGGATATAATATATACAGGAGCAGCTAGGTGACAAAGTGTGACCTTGGGCAAGTCACTTCACCCTGTTTGCCTTAGTTTCCTCATCTGTAAAATGAGCCGCTTGAGAAGGAAAAGGCAGAACCATTACAGCATCTTTGCCAAGAAAATCCCAAAATGGGATCACAAAGAGTTGGACATGACTCAGCAACAACAAAAGTACATGGAATGTATATATTTTGTTCAACCTTTCTTAGCCTCATCAGAGATACCATTAATAAAAGGTAACTTCACCCACATCTAACTTATTCCTTCCTAGATATGGCCTGGTTTTTTTGGATGCAATCCTTAGTGAAGAGGGAGCTTGCTATAGTAGTCAATATGACCTGGGTTCAAGTCTAATTTCTGACAGCTATAGTCCATATTGCCCTGAGACAGGCACTCAGGGTCCCAGGCAGCTCTAGAAGAGTGCAAGTTGCAAAGTTGGTGCTGACCTGCTTTGTCAAAGAGAGTTTCCTCACAGCAGAGTTCCCTACACCCAAGAAATATATATTTTTTAATTCCTTAGTGAGAATTTTCTCCTTTTCTTTTTTCATCAAATACTGTGTCCTTTTAAATGAGACATACTTTAAGGAGAAAAAAAAAGATGGTGGGATTATAGACTCCCTCTATGTCCAGCGGGACAATCAATCATAATAGTAGTAACTGTCCACCCTAACTATCTTCCATCTCTGTTTCCTTGGTGATGAAATGTAAAGTTGGATTATGCTCTTAGAGAGATAGAAGTAAGATGTATATATTTGGGAGAACAGTTCTGAGTATGTTGAGGGCAAGGAAGGGGCAAGTTGGAGACAGTAAGAAAAGAGAAAGGGGAGGGGGAGGGGTGGCTAGGGGGGAAAGGGAGAGGATTTGAAGTTGGAATGTCCAGGACTAAAAAATTCACCAGCTGTTTCTACTATAAATTATTCATTGTTCATTATGTCTAGTGTTTAAAGCTATTTATTGGAACAAGGACATGTTGTCCTTCATAGCCCTCTCTTCATATCAGGGTTTGACTGGAAGGAAAAAAAATCTCCTTAAAGAAATGTAAATCCAACTGAAACAATTCTTGATGTCAACCTTTATCAACTCCAATTCCCTTGGTTCATTTCTGCCCCTCTGCTGCCCCTCTGTGGTTATTCCCTTGTGCTAAAGTGACCTAATGTATTCAGAAATAAATTCTCTTTTTCTCATCTCCCTCCTTTTGTTTCTTTTATTATATGTATTATATTGTTTTTATTAACTTGTTAAGATAAAAATCATTCATAATTATTATTTTCCAAGTTTTAAACTAAAAGAAATTCCTAATATTTACATAGCAACCTTAAGGTTTGCAAAGTGTTTGACAAATATTAGTTCATTGATCTTCATAACAACCCTGTGAGATTGGTGCTGTTATTATCTCTATGAGGAAACTGAGATAGACAGGGGTTAACTGACTTACCTAGGGTCACCTAGCTAGCAAGTATCTGAGGTCAAATTTTAATTCAGAACTTCATGACTTGAGGTCCAAGTCATCTAGCCACCACTAATATAACAAAACCAATGGAGAGCTTGGAGATTTGCAAATATCTTGGTGTCCTCCACCATTTGGCCCCACCTTACCTGCTATTCTATTCATTAACCAACCAAGCAATCAATCGATCAATACCACCACCTATTTACTATGTGGTCAGGCAGTGTGACACAAAGACAAAGACTGAAATAATCACAATTCTCAAAGTGCCCATACATTCTTTGGAAATTGTCATTTGTATACAAAAAATGATTCTATAAGATAACTGTGACATCTCTAACCTCTACAAGAGCAGCCTGGGAAGTCAGGCCATTCCCCCAAAACAATCCTCTTTGTTCAATTGCTGGACAGTTCCCCACAGATGAACCCTTTCAAACCTTTGGGTTTTGTCAAATTATGTCCTTAACAATTGAAACTCAATACAAAGTCCAGTTTCAGTCAGATCTTCTCCAATTGACACAGATTAACCAAATATACCATCTCAATACTTCGATAGCTAATGTACATGTAACCAGAACCCCAAGCCCATTGGTATAGGACTCTATCTTCATTGGTAGAGCCAGCAGAATTGGCAAGACCAAATCTTTTCTTTCTCTTGCCACCTTCTTTGCTCTACAAATGAAGAGAGTCTTAGATCAGTGGGCTTTGGGGTGAGGGTTACATAAAAATTTTGAAATTTTTCTTTTGGATTTCTTAACATAGGGATGAGGTGAAACCATGATTATGTTAGTATAGGGAACTCCTAGTGAGGAAACTCTCTCCATTGAAAATGATTGGCAACTCCTCTTTAACTTACAGTTTTAAAGAGTTGTCTCAGGGTATTAAGAAGTTAACTGACTTGTTCATGGTCCCATAGCTATTCTAGATCAGAGCTAAGACTTGAACCTCCTAGGTTTTTCTGATTCCAAAGACCATATTCTTCAATAGCATTACTGTGAGTACAGGAGACAATAACCCATTTATCAATCTCAAATTCCATATGTCCTTTCTGTAATGTGTGTGTGTGCACATGCTTCTTTTTTTGTTTGTTTTATTTTGTTTTGCTTTTTTGTGGAGCAATGAGGGTTAAGTGACTTGCCCAGGGTCACACAGCTAGTGTCAAGTGTCTGAGACTGGATTTGAACTCAGGTCCTCCTGAATCCAGGGCCAGTGCTTTATCCACTGCGCCACCTAGCTGCCCCCCATGCTTCTTTTTAAGGAGGTTCAAAGCCTTCCTCCAGCCCCCATAATCCAAAGCTCTATTTACTGTGAGAACTGCCTCTTGTAACATATTGAAACCAAAGATATAACTCTGGCTAAGTCACATAAGACCAATGAGCTGGCAAATTTTATGATTAGAATTCCCTTAGAATTATAATTCTAATAATATATTAGAATATGTATATGTATATATATATATTAGCCAACTCTAATGTATATTTATTCCAACAAAATCCTTCCAGTTTCATTAGCTCCATTAAATATATTTAATTGTCACATCTTATGTTTGGAAGCAGAGATCTTTGCTCAGTTGAAATTGTTATATGTTGCTGTTAACCAGTCATTTTTCAGTCGTGTCTGACTCTTTATGACCTTATTTGGGGTTTTCTTGACAAAGATACTGGAATGGTTTGGCATTTCCTTCTCGAGCATCTCATTTTATGAATGAGGAAACTGAAGCAAACAGGATGAAGTGACTTGTCCACAGTCACATAGCTAGTAAGTGTCTGAGCCCATATTTGAACTCATGATGAGTCTTCTTGACTCCAGGTTGGGAACTCTATGCACTATGGTGCAACCTAGTGGAAATAGTTATATACTCATATATACTCACATAAAAAAAAACAGCATAAGATCTTACTTATGCTCCCAAGTGATTTCAAACTTGATATAAGAACTATAAAGAGAATTGTAATAAATGTGAAAAAGTTTCCTTTTTCCTGTAGATATGAATTTCTGTAAACTTTTAGTTGCATTAAACATGTATTTATTAAATATTTGCTTATACATCTTTAGAATTCCTCTCTTGGGGGGCAGCTAGGTGGCACAGTGGATAAAGCACTGGCCCTGAATTCAGGAGGACCTGAGTTCAAATGTGGCCTCAGACACTTGACACTTACTAGCTGTGTGACCCTGGGCAAGTCACTTAACCCTCATTGCTCCCCCCCCCCAAAAAAAAAAAGAATTCCTCTCTTAGGAAGGGAAGCATTTAGAAAGCACCTAATATGTGCCATTTTGTTAAGTGCTTTTTTGGGGGGGGCAATGAGGGTTAAGTAACTTGCCCAAGGCCACACAGTTAGTAAAAGTGTCACGTGTTTGAGGCCAGATTTGAACTCAGGTCCTCCTGAATCCAGGGCTGGTGCTTTATCCACTGTGCCACCTAGTTGCCTGTTAAGTGCTTTTTTTTTTTTTTTTAAAGTAAGGCAATTGGGGTTAAGTGACTTGCCCAGGGTCACACAGCTAGTAAGTGTTAAGTGTCTGAGGCCGGATTTGAACTCAGGTACTCCTGAATCCAGGGCCCGTACTCTATCCACTGCGCCATCTAGCTGCCCAAGTGCTTTTTTACAAATATTTTCTCATTTAATCTTCACAAAAACCCTGTGAGGTAGATGTTATTATTATTTATCTTCATTTTACAGTTGAAGAAACTGAGGCTTTAAGGGGTTAAGTGACTTGCCCAGGGTCACACAGTTAGTAAATATATGAGGCTAGATTTGAACCCAGGTCTTCCTGACTCTAGGCCCATCACTCTCTTCATTGTGTCACAAGCTGCCTCTAGAGAATGCCATGCTAGAATATGAACTTCAGGAAATGAAGGATAATTTAGTTCAATTTTGAAATTCTGTAGCCCAGTAGTAGTAATGAGTTGTCATCATCATAAGGAAGATAGATTAGTGATGATAAGGCTTTGCAGAGAGAATTCTTGTATTCTAATCCGTTCATCAATAAACGTACAGTAGGGAGACATTATTAGTGTATGCTGACACAGTGGGACCTGAACACTATCTAGGCAGCTCCAAGGTGATTGGACAGTATCGCAACAGTCACAGATGAGAGGGGAGAAGGGTCTGAAACTGCAGTGGTGGCTGGGAGAACTGAGAGACCCCATTTAATTGTATGATTCTTCTGCTTCTGCAATATGTTTTTGTTACTGTCTTGAAAGGCAGCTCCCTGTACTAAGCAAGAACTGGATGCCCTTCCCGAGAGGCCTGCAGAGTTGCAGGACATGGAGCTGGGGATACAATGGGGATATGTTGAGTAAAACAGAATCCCTTTTATTTAATGCAGATAAAGGAAACAAGATGACCCGGATTGCAGAGCACGTGTGTATGCCTATCTGCATGGGACAGTGAATTCAGTAACAATCCTTCAAGTGTCCTGGAAAAAGTTCGGTTTGAGAAAAAGGATGTTCTTTTCTTTAATTCTTCCTACTGAAATCATTCCCCATCCTTCCTGAAGGCATTTAACTCTTGCCAAGTTAAACTGAACATTTGGGGGTGGAAGGAATGATTTCTGTTTGTAGAGACATTCATTTTTTTTCAGTTATCAAGCGTATATTTTTCCCTTCTCACCTCTCCCATTCCAATCACCTTGGCAATGTCTATATGGTGTTCAGAAAGGGAGGGAGGAAGGAAGGAAGGAAGGAAGGAAGGAAGGAAGGAAGGAAGGAAGGAAGGAAGGAAGGAAGGAAGGAAGGAAGGAAGGAAGGAAGGAAGGAAGGAAGGAAGGAAGAAGCTGCTGGGCAATTCACTTAACTTTTTTCTACCTCAGTTTTTTTTATCTGTAAAATGAGCTGCAGAAGGAAATGGCAAACCATTCCAGTATCTTGGCCAAAAGAATCACATAAGGGGTCACATAAGTCCGACATGTCTGAAAAATGATTAAACAACAAAACTTGAAATAATATTTGTAAGAGTACTTTGTGAACTTTCAAGTACTAGGTAAATGATATTATCTATTATTATTGCTTTCTGTTTAGTAAATGCTTCTGATTAAGAGTTAATAGAGGGGTGGCTAGGTGGTGCAGTGGATAAAGCACCGGCTCTGGATTCAGGAGTACCTGAGTTCAAATCTGGCCTCAGACACTTGACACTTACTAGCTGTGTGACCCTGGGCAAGTCACTTAACCCCCATTGCCTCACCAAAAAAAAAAAAAGAGTTAATAGAGATAACAAAGTGATCATCATCAAAAGGGCAGTGAGGTGGTACAGTGGATAGAGTACTGGGCTTGGAATTAGGAATACTCACTTTTCTGAGTTCAAATCTGATCTCAGAAAGTTACTAGCTGTGTGACCCTGGGAAAGTCAATTAATCCTGTTTGCCTCAGTTTCCTCATCCATAAAATGAGCTGGAGAAGGAAATGGCAAACCTATCCAGTAATTCTGCCAAGAAAATCCCAGTTGGGGTTACAAAGAGTATGACATGAATGAAACAACTCAACAACAAAAATCACCAAAAAAATCTGATACTGGATGGGAAATAGAATGGTAAATCAATGGAATGAATTAGGTACAAAGTAGCAAATGATCTTAGTAATCTAGTGTTTGATAAACACAAAGATCCCAGTTTTGAGGGCAAGAACTCACCATTTTAAAAAAATTGCTCAGAAAACTGGAAAACAGTTAGGCAGAAACTGGGCATAGACCAACATCTCACATTGTATTCCAAAACAGGCAAGTGATTTAGACAAAAAGGGTGATATCATAAGTAAATTAGGGGAGCATGGGAAAATTTCTCTGTCAGATTGAATAATTTTGGTTATATGAGAACAAAAAGGGTTTGCACAAACAAAACCAATGCAGCCAAAATTAGAAGGAAAACAGGAAACCTGCTAAAAAAAATTACAGCAAATTTCTCTGATAAATGCCTCATTTCTCAAATCTCATTTTTCAGGGAACTGAGCCAAATTTATAAAAATAAGAGACGCTCCCCAATTGATAGTCAAAGGATATGAACAAATAGTTTCCAGAATAAGAAATAAGTCAAAGCTCCAATAGTTTAATAAAAAATGTTCCAAGACACTATAGATTAGAAAAAAAATCAATTCTGAGGTAATACCTCATACCCATCAGATTTACTAACATGACAGAATAACAAATGCTAAAGAGGATGTGGCGGGGAAAAGGGACACTACTGTACTATTGGTAGAATTGTGCACTGGTTTATTCATTCTAGAGAACAATTCAGAACTATGCCCAAAGGACTATAAAACTGTGCATGCCCTTTGACCCTGTAATACCACTACTAGGTCTGTATTCCAAAGAGATCAAAGAAAAGGGAACAGGACCCACATGTACAAAAATATGTATAGCTTCTCTTTTGTGGTAACAAAGAATTAAAAATGGAGAAGATACCCATCAATTGGGGAAATGGCTAAACAAGTTGCAGTATATAATTGTGATAGAATACTATTGAGCAAGATAGTTTCAGAAAAAACTAAGAAGACTTATATGAATTGATACAAAGTGAAGTCAGCAGAGCCAGGAGAACATTATATATAGTGACAGTAATATTGTAACCATGTTCAACTACGGAAAGACTCTGATCAAGACAATAAGTCAGTACAATTCCAAAAGAAACTACCCACATCTAGACAGAAGTGATGAACTCCGAGTGCAGACTGAATTGTACTTTTAAAAACTTTATTTGTTTCTTGTTTTTTCTTTTTCTTTTTGGAAGGAGGAGAACATTGATAATATGGAAATATATTTTGCATGACTTTACAAGTATAATTGATATTATATTTCTTGCCTTCTTAATGGACTGAGGAGGGGCAGGAGGGAGGGAGAGAATTTGGAACTCAATTTTTTTAAAATAAAAGTTAAAAATAATTTTTTAATTTGTTTTTAAAGAATTAATGGAGGTCTTGGATGATTCATTAAATAGAAAAGACATTTGTGGGAGCTCAACAACTCCCATTTGCAGTAATAGAAGAATAGCTACTCCACTAAGATTACCCCTAGACTTCTGAGACAGTTAATTGTAGTGACACTAACACTGCCTCTGGGATCCTCAACCTGCTAAAGTACAAATGCAGGATGAATAATAAGGCAACCCAGGGAGAGAGGGAATGATCCCAGAAAGAAGGGAAATCAATCCATACCTTAACTATACTTTCCCCAAATTCTGAAACTCTGTGATTGTTCTGTAATGTGTTTGTCATTTTCCCCCATCTGCCAAATTCCAATCTTCCACAACTATCTACCTTCCCCAGTCAAAGACAGTTATAAGAACATAGCATTACATATTTAGAATTAGAAGGGACCTTAAAAGTCATCTAGTTCAAGGCTTCTGAAACTTTTTCCATTCACAACCCACTTTTGCCCAACAAATTTTTATATGACTCCAGGTATATAGATATATAAAATAATTATGCATAACCTTTTACTGTTGCCACATTTTTCATGACCCCCTCCCACATTCAGTTACACAAACCCATATGAGGTCGTGACCCACAGTTTAAAAAGCTAGGGTTTCGTATATAACCCTCATCTTACAGATTAGGAAAGTGATGCCAATAAAATAGAAGTGGTTTGCCCAAGGTCTATAAGCTAATTCTTACTAGAGTCAGGTTTCACACTCTAGTTCTCCAGGTTCTAATCCTTCTTCTAATAGTTGCTCCCCATGTGACCGTGGGTAAGTCACCTGAACCTCCCTGGGCCTCAGTGTTCTCATCTCTAAAATGAGATGTTCGGACTAGATGAATTTGACGGTCACTTCCTGTTCTAGACTTACAATCATTTAATTATATGATTCTTCGACTCCAAAGCCAATACTGAGGGCCTTCCTCTAGACTTCTAATAACCTTCAACTCAAGTGCAAGCTATGTCCTTGTACAGAGATATTTTCAAATAATTCATTACTATCCATAAAGGAAATTATGCATATTTCATTCATTTCTAAATGAACACCTAATCTTGTAACTCAAAGTCTGTACCCAAAAAAAGTCTAAAAAACTCTAATGAAGGAGTCGAAGATTAATCACATAAAATAAAGGAAATTTGAAAACCTTTATATCCATTAAGATAGACTAAGTCAATAATCTCTATTTCTGAAAGTCCATAAAGATGCATTTTTCATCGTTTTGTTCTGCTCTCCATCTATCCAGTGAGCCCTTGTCTTTCATCTAACCTCCTGCTCCATTAAAATCAATGGTACCATGTTAATGGTTTTAGTTGGCATGGGCCTCCCTGGCACAGGAATAGCTAAGGCAGTCATTAGGATGATCCCAGAAAAAAATGGAGCCAGGAAATTCAAGGGTGAAAAGAAGCTGGTTAGACCTAAATTCAATTGATCTGTATTCTGTCTCTGTATCTATTTGCAAAATTTGAGGAGCCTAAAAGCATGCCTGGATAATGAATTTGAATTTGTTTTAATAATGGGATCATTTTATCTTTTCACTAGGAGACTGACTAGCACAGGGGTTGTTTTCTGATTCCCAAAGTGTAAACACTCAACTTGAGTGGGGAAACTTATTCTCCTTTTGCTCATTGTAAAGTAATTTAAGAACACCTAGGAAGGACATGTGTCCCATAGTGGTCAGGTTGTCTGGCTACTTGATCTATTCATCTCTCTAGGGATTTGTATCATGTCTTTTCCCATTTTATTTTGTGGCTTCTAGATGCTATAAGAAGCATAACAGTACAGTGGGGACTGAGATTAAATTTCGAGTCTTAGTTTAGGAACGCATTTGCTGAATAATTCTGGGAAAGACACTGAACCCCAAAGCTTGTTGCCCCACCAACTATAAAATAAGAATATCACCCCATGGGGTAGATTAAATGAGATCATGGATAGGAAAGCTCTCCAAGAAGTGTAACGGGTTAAACCAGTGATTGCTATCCTACACCAGTCGAACAAATATGGCCTGCCACGAAGACTCACCATGTTTCTTTGTGATTTATGAACTTGGAAAATGATGCACACAGAAATCCTTTAAGATGTTAATTGATTTTATTACAATGTCATCATTTTTGTTTGTTTGTTTATTTTAGAACATTAGCTTTTTGGGGGAAAAGATCAAAGAAGAGTTGCTCAGGGTGAATGCGATGATGCACATGAGATACATTTGGAGTCAAAGTACTGGGTTCTAATCTTGCCTCTGCCAAGATTTGTGACCGACCTTGGGCAAGTGATGGCCTCTCTCCAGGTTTCAGTTTCACAATCTGTAAAATTGGGGGCTTGAACCAGATGATCTCTAAGGTCCCTAAATCTATGTTGGTTCTTTGTCAAAATGAGAGGGTTAGAATAAACTGCTTCCAAAGTCTGTTCCAACTTTAAAGTTATGTCTTTCTGCTAACTCATTATAGAGTTCCCTTTTCTGAAAGCATATTAACACACATATGCCTATGTATTCATGTCACCCTTTAGAGGAAAGGGTTTTCTCAGGAATTAAGGGCACTTTTGAAATTAGCACTTTGAACCACCCTTAAGTGACTACTCAACTAGAGAAGGAACTCCAAGTAACCTGATGTTTAAGAGTCACAGTCATTGGCCCCATTCAACACCAAAATAATGCATGGAAAGACTGAAAACACTAGTTAACTAATCTAACATGTTAAAACTAACATATTAACATGCTAAAAAATATATGGCACTAATTCACCTATTTAACAGTATCCTTTGCACCTTGCATAGGCAAATCAAAAGGTTGACGCAAGGTTTATGGAAACAGAATGAATTAAAAAGCTCTAAGATTAAAAAGCTAATTGGCAATTTAAATCTGCACTTACTGAAGACCCAAAATTATTGTTCAAAGTCAAGTCAGGTTTCCTTACAAATGGGCCAAATCAGTGAAACACCTGCTGTAAAGAACTGCATGACAACCACTGATGAAAGACTTCCTGTCTTTGAGGGCCTTTAAGTCCCTGAAAAAGGATACTGTTCTAGAACCATTCATCTCCCACCTCCATGTCTTTGTTGAAGACACCATTCATACCCAGAATGTTCTCCCTTTTTGCTTCCACCTCTTGGAACAAATTGCTTCCTTTAAGACTCCATTTAAGAGCCACCTCCTTCATGGGCCTTTACTGACTCCACTACTTGTTAGTGTTACCTCCATGAAAAATCCCTGTGTATTGATTTTGTATAGATTCTAGATTTAATGTTGTCTTTCCACCTCCCTTCCCATTAGAATGTAAGCTCCCTGAAGGCAGGCATTGTCACTTTTGCATTTGTTTCCCTACTACGCAGCACAGAGCCTGACACTTAATTTATGCTGGTCCTAGAACAGGACTAAGAACATAATAAGTACATAATATGATTATAGATTGATTCCTGTTTGATACTTTACTGCATTTTATATGTTAACATAAGGACATTTTTTTTCTTATGTCTACTCTAGCATCTCTACTGTTACCACTTAAACTCATTTCCTTTATTTCCATCCTGCCAGAATTCTTCTGGCATTACCTGGTGGCAATAGCAACACAAAGGATGTCTTATTCTCCTTGCTTCCTCACCCCCTCACCTAGTTTCAGGGTGTCCCAGCATTCATCCCAGCAATGGGCTGTTAGCAGAAGGGACTGACACCATCAGGACACCCTCCCACTTTGCATTCTCCCCATTTGACAGGACTAGTACAAGATGGGATTCAACACCTCCATTCCTTCTGTTAGGATGGAGGCCCATCAGGTGTTACCATCTGCCTTGCCGCTGCCACACAGCATCCTTCAGACTTTACTATCTGCCCTTCCTCAGTAGCCTGTGGTCCCCTGGCACTGTCACAGGTAATCTAAAGACCTGGAGGTCTTATCATCAGCCATCCTGTTGCACCCTTAGGACTTTTAAGACTTTCCATCTGCCTTGCAGTTCAATTTTCTGTTTTGTGGTATCCCCATCCCATTGGAAGATGAAATCCTTGAGAGCAGGGACTGTCTCCTTTTTTCTATTTGCATCCTCAGAGCTTAGTAGAGCGTTTGGCTCATAGCAATTTCTCAACTCATTCCTTTTCATTCATTCATCCTGGGTAGACATAGGGCTGTGCCCTATTACTCACATCCTAATCCTTCCTATACATAGACCCTTAGAGATTGCCCCTATTCTTTGTCTTGCTTCTGAATAAAGCCATTTTATTTATTCTTTATGTACACAGTCTACTTTCCTAAACCTTTAATCATTTCATCTCTTTAATCATTTCAACCGTATACTGGACATTTCTACTTGGTTATATTCTTTGCTAGCACCTCAACTTCAACAGGTTCAAAACCATACTCATTATCTTTTCCACAAAACAAGATCCCCTCCCAAATTCCCTGTACCTATCAATGGCGCCACCAACCTTGAAACCTCGGAGCCATCTTTGACTCATCTTTCTCTTTCATCTCCCATATGCAATCACTCACCAAGTCCTGCCAATTTTCTCTTTGAAATGTCTCCTTTCTTACAGCCACAACCCTAGTCCATGCTCTTACCCCCTCACACCTGGATTACAGCAGCAGCTTCCTAGGTGAACTCCCTAACTCCAGGCTCTCTCCCTATATAATCCATTCTTCATACTACTGCTAGACTAATCTTCCTTAAACACCACTTTAATCATGTCACTCCCTCCTTGAAAAACATCAATGGCTTTCTATTTCCTACCACATCAAATCTAATTATATACTCTTTCACTATTGCTTCATGTTTTTTTAGCCTAGTTTTCCCTAACCAAACCATGGATACCCTCTACAACATTCCCAACAAGTGATCAGCCATGCTACCCATGTCCAGGAACTTATTTCTCCTATTGGCAATTCATTCCATTTCTGGACACTTCTGACTTAATTTCTTCCCCCTGGGTTAAAATGAAAGCTACCTCCCTATAACTTTTATCATTTGTTCCTAATTCAGCCCTCCAGGGCCAAAGTAGAAGTTTAATTCCCACCAAACAATTCTAATTCCCTTAGAATGATTCTAACTCATCATATACTTAGTCATGGCAATCATTTCTCCCCCTGCCTCAAGTGTTTCCTTATCCAAACTAAACACCCCAGTCCCTTCAATACATCCTCATAATAACAGGGTTTGCGATCCCTTCACCATTCTGATTGCCCTCCTTTGGAAATGCTCCAGATTGTCATCATCCTTCCTAAAATATGGTATCCACAACTGCATGGGATTCTCAATATGGGATCTCATTAAGGCATAGTCCAGTGGTATTATCACACACACACACACACACACACACACACACACACACACACCCTCTGAACACTATGGCCCTATTACTGTATCCTAAAATAACATTCACTCTTTTGACTGGAACATGGAGTCCAAGAAATCCCCCCAGCCCCCACTTTTTCATATGAACTATTTTCTAGCCATATTTCCTAAACTGCATTTGTTCAGTTTTTTTTGTTTGTTTGTTTTAACCAAAGCAGAAGACTTTTACATTTCTCGTTATTGTCCAGTCATTTCAATCATGTCCGACTCTTCGTGACCCCATTTGGGCTTTCCTTGGCAGAGATACTATAGTGGTTTGCCTTTTCCTTCTCTGAGTCATTTTACAGATGAGAAAATTGAGGCAAACAGGGTTAAGAGATTTGCCCAGGGTCACACAGTAACTTAGTGTCTGAGGCCAGATTTGAATGCAGGAGATGAGTCTGAAGAAGATAGGCCTGGAGCTCTATCCACTTTGCCACCTAGCTGCCCTTGACTTTTACATTCATCCCTATTGAATTTCAGTTTGTTGAGTTCAGCTAATCATGCATTTCCATAGTACTTAATAACTTTAAAAAATACTTTCACCTCCACCATGTGAGTGTTAGGAAGTAAATATCATGTGTGAAGTCTATCAAGTAGGTCAGTGTTTCCTCATTGTTCTGATATGGTATAAGTAGATTGGGGAAAGGAAAAGAATTAGCTGCACTTTCCATCTGTTTGCATTCATTTATGTCCTTTGGCAAGAATTTAGATTATAGCAGATCCTACAGTAATGATAAGGAAAGAAAGAGAATGAGAAAGAAAGGGGAAAAGAAGGAAGGGAAAAAGGAAGGAAGGAAGGAAGGAAGGAAGGAAGGAAGGAAGGAAGGAAGGAAGGAAGGAAGGAAGGAAGGAAGGAAGGAAGGAAGGAAGGAAAGAGAATATGTGTCCTTTTCCTCAGATTTATTACTTATACATTTCTCATCTGTGTCTCATTTTCTTAGGGACCAGTTTGTGTTAGGGATTGGATGAAGCACAAATTCGTTGTTCCATGTCTTTACCCAGGGTATTATTTTAAACCTTGGATCATAAAGTCATAAAATATTGAAGCTGGAAGGGAACTTAGAGAACATCTAGTTGAAACCCCTAATTTTGCTCATGGAGAAAATGAAGCCTGGAAAGGGAAATGACTTATCTGAGGTCATCCAGCTGATTATTTCTTTTTTCATTCAACAAGTACACTATTCAACTGGGTGAATCAGAGAAATCTTCACAAAAGGAAATGGCACCTGAGATGAGCCTTGAAGGAAGAGGACAATTTCAGTGTCAGGATGTGAGGGGGGGGGGGGGTTCCAGGAATAAGAAAGAGCTTGGGCAAATGCACAGAGGTTAGAGGCATCTCAAAGAGAAATAGCCTGATTAAGTTGGAATGCGGAGAATATGAAGAGAACTTATGTAAAATAAGGTTGGAAAGGTAGGCTGTAACCAGATAGTTGCTGAACTGAAGGAGGTTTATAATTTTTTTGTAGAAGCATCCTCCACTCTTACAACCCCTCCCCCCTCCCCATTACCCCTTTCCTCCTCTCCTCCCCTGGGTGCTGTCACTTCCCTACCAAAATAATCTTGCATCTATTTTGCTGACTTTTGTAAATAATCACACATGTGTATATTGTTTCCCCCTTAGACTGTAAGCTCCATGAAGGCAAGGACTGTTCTGATTTTGCATTTCTATCCCTAGCACCTAGCACAGTCCCAGGCTCCATAGTAAGTGCTACACAACTGCTTACCAAATGAGCAAGGAAATAACATGTTCAGACCTATGAATTCCAAAGAGTGTTTTGGGAAGATGAAATTTATAAATAAATGTTATTAACATCATATGTTTTCATGTCATGTACAGTTCTACCATCCTCCTCCCAGAAAGCAATCTCGTAATAAAGGATATAAAAGGGGGGAAAATTCAATCAAACTAAACACAACCAAATGCAGAGGTTCCTAATCATTTTATGTGTGTGATGCACCCATATAGAAGTCTGGTGAGACCTGTTGGCTCCTTCTCAGAATAATGTGTTGTTTTGTGGTGGTTGTTATTTTTTTTTAATAAAAAATAATTAAAAGAAAAGTTAAACCTTAGTGAGAGGTTAATGAAAACAAAGCTGTTGGTTTTCCTATCCAAGTTCACAGAGCCCCTGAAATCCATCAATGGATCCTAAGTGAAGAACGCCCGATGTCATATATGCAGTGTTCCACACCAGTACGCCCCCACCTCTGCAAAGACACCTTTGGAAGGGAGGGAGGTACCTTTGGTAGGGAATTCTGACAAATCCCCTTGGCTGTCATGCTGCAAGCTTGGCAGTTTCATTTGCCCCCAACTTTCTATCCCTGTCTAATGCAAGAACATTCAAGGACATGTCTGAACTCTTTTTAGCAGGTGAATTATAGCAGGCACTACATATACCTCTCTAAACCCGATAGATATCTGGATTAAAGGGAAGCTCATGGAAAGTCAGAAACGACTCAACAACAAGAATTTTCTCTAAGAATCTTGGTTGGGGAGAGAAGGGAAAAAGGAGATCTATGCTGAAAAAGAGATGCTAGAAGCCAAATGGATGACCTCTTCGGTGACATTTGTTACAACATCCCAGGCAGCTCAGTGAAGAGGCTGAACTCCCTCGGATTTCAATGCTGCTGCCACCCCCCTCAATCCCCCCATCCCACCCCAGGCAACATCATTCTGAGAGGGAGGAAGAAAAAATAAATCTATAGCTGCCTTGAAAAGCATTCATGCAAAATAAAGCCCAAATTCATAAGTAATCTGACTTTTGCATCACTTTTCAAAACAGTATCCTGTTACTAGCTAAAACAAACAGAGTGGTTACAACCACAGGGACTGACAGGCAGTGCAGAAAGGCAGATTGGAAAAGATTAAATATTTGTGCAAAAAAAAAAAAATCCACGCCACTCCTCCTCCCCCCCCATCCCCTCCTTCACAAAGGGCTGCCTTAGGTTGGAATAAAGGGGAAGGGGGAGGCAGGGAGGTTTGGGAAGAGAAGGTGGATCAGCTGGAAAGAAGGCATTATCTTTCTAGTGAAAAGACTCATCCTGAAAGCAAGGGGTGGAGGAGGGTGAGAAAATCAAAATTTCAATAAAACTTAAGCCTCAGCCAGAGACCAGCACATATCAGTGCTGGTTTCCATGGGGGGGGGGGGAGTCAGGAGCACCCCAGGGGTGGGGCTCCTGTCGTCAATCCCAAAAGCCTGCACTTTTGAACCAGGTCGCTGAGTCAGGCCACGAGGGCCCATGGGAAGATGGAAACAGGATGAGATGACTGGAGCTTTGAAGTTGCCAGGGTGTAACAGCAAAGGGAGAAGAGGCTTGCTTACCCTCACAGTAACCTACTGTCTCTCATCAACAGAACTACATTAATTTTCTAGGGCTTGGGGAAGGAGGTTTTGGGGGAAAGGGGGAGGAGGAGAGGGTAGAGGTGGGGGCAAATCAGAAGTTGAAAGGCCTATCAGAAGGGGAGAAGGGAAAAGACAGGCAGAGAGACAGAATAAAAAAAGAGACAAAGAGAGACACAGAGAAAGAGACAGAGACAGAGTGAGAGAAATACACAAGGACAGAGAAACAAAGAGAGAGAGACAGGGAGAGAAATGGACAGAGAAACTGGAAGGCAGAGACAGACGGAGGCTGAGACCATGAAAAAGAAAGTTAGTGGGAGAAGCCCAGGCAGGGGAAGGTTTGAGAAAATTGTTTGAAATGACAGTATTCGGCAGTGCTGACAGTCCACCAAAGCTGACTCCTGCCCTTATGATATTTCAGACTCTGCTGTTTCCTCAGAAATTGGGGGGTGGGGTGGAACTGCACAATTGAAACATTATGTTCCAGAAAAGGGAAAGATGTGAGATGAGAATCATTTCAGAATTAGGATTCTGGTGTCGACTTTGGAACTCTTAATGGCCACCACAAATATGAACCTCTAAGGTTCTGTAGCCACTACATCCTAAGGAGGTGCATTGAATACTCCTGATGTTACTGATTTTCAAGGAATTGGAAGAAAGAATAAAAAGGGGTTTGGGGAGAGTAGGAACAACCAAATGCTCTATGCAGCTGGAACAGTGAAGATGTTAAAATGTAAGAAGAGGGGCAGCTGGATGGCGCAGTGGATAGAGCACCGACCCTGGAGTCAGGAGTACCTGAGTTCAAATCCGGCCTCAGACACTTAACACATACTAGCTGTGTGACCCTGGGTAAGTCATTTAACCCCAATTGCCTCACTTAAAAAAAAAAGTGCTTAAAAAAAAAAAGTAAGAAGAAAAGGCATCCAGAGCCTCACCTTAAGAATTCTGGCCCTTGACAAAAACTCAAGTGGAGATAGCCAGGAACTGCAGCAGAAAAGGCAAACAGTGTGAGCAGGGAGAAGGGGCAACCTCTCTGTTGGACAAAGACCCGCATCATCCCCTCCTTGCCTCCCCAAACCCTGCCAGAGTCTGAGAGGGAGAACTTCCCCAAGATTGACACCATAGTAATGAGAACAAGTTTGGGAGGTGGAGGGTGGAGGCAGGTGGAGCACAGAGGACATAGCTCAAGACTGTGAGGTAAGGTATGGAGATGGTGGTTAGGAGAGGGAGAAAGCACACCCTCCTAAAAAGCAAGAGTTTGTTTCTCCCTCCACCCCCCAACCCCTGCAGATTATCAGCATCTTGAGATAAAGCCCCAGTAGCTTTTTGCTAGTTATGGCTTTATTGGCAGCTCAAGAAGAAATCCCATAAGAAATATACTTCTTGCTTCAGGCGGCAATACACACTACCCCCCCACACCTCCTGTCTCCTCCTTGGACTCAGTTGCCCCTTGAGGTCCCAGGGCCAAGCACACATTTGAGGATGCCATCTGGATATTCTGTAAGTCATCTCCCACATCTACCTTCACAATGCTCCACACCTAGAAGCTCAAATCTTAAGATCAAATGCAGCCAATGAAGGATGATAGAGAGAAAAAAAGGGGGGAAAGAAAGATGAGGGAATAAAAGAATTAGAACGGACCTTTGAGATCATGTATACAAGCTCCTCATTTTACAGATGAAGAAACTGAAGGCTCAGAAGGATCATAAACTGGGTAGCTAGATGGCACAGTGGATAGAGCACTGGCCCTGGAGTCAGGAGTACCTGAGTTCAAATCCAACCTCAGACACTTAACACTTACTAGCTGTGTGACCCTGGGCAAGTCACTTAACCCCCATTGCCTCACTAAAAAGAAGAAGAAGAAGAAGAAGAAGAAGAAGAAGAAGAAGAAGAAGAAGAAGAAGAAGAAGAAGAAGAATCATGAACCGAGTTTGTTTCCATTAAGAGTTCCTCCAGGACCAGCTAGGTGCTGCAGTGGATAAAGCACTGGCCCTAGATTCGGGAGGACCTGAGCTCAAATTTGGCCTCAAACACTTGACACTTACTAGCTGTGTGACCCTGGGCAAGTCACTTAACCCTTATTGCCCCGCCCCCCCCCCAAAAAAGTTCCTCCAAAAAAGAAAAATGAATGAATGAGGAAGAACAGACTAGGAGTTCCCATAAGGACTTAGAATGACTATAAGATGATTGTGCTATCTTATGTGTTGAAATTAATTTAAATGTAAATAGTTACAAAGCAATTTTAGCTGGTTGTACCATTGCTCAATGATAGTATTTTTCATTTTTAAAAACTGATTTTAAAGGG
Source organism: Dromiciops gliroides (assembly GCF_019393635.1). Taxonomy (NCBI): domain Eukaryota; kingdom Metazoa; phylum Chordata; class Mammalia; order Microbiotheria; family Microbiotheriidae; genus Dromiciops; species Dromiciops gliroides. The sequence goes on from NC_057865.1 coordinate 67,259,367, forward strand.
TCCTTCTAAAGTATACTATAGTGGAATACTATGTACTTTTCAATCAATCAACAAGGATTCACCAGCTGCCTTCTATGTGTCAATCAATGAGCATTTACTAATTACCTACCAAGTAGATAATTTAATAAGTAACCACTATATGTTAGGCACTGGGGTTATAAAGACAAAGGTGAGGCAGTCTCTGCTATCAAAGGCCTTATGTTGTAAATATTTAAGTAGGACTCCACCAGTCACGGACGACCATGGATCAGCGCCCTGAAGAGCCACAGGCCACAGTGTAGCTGTGCAGTCCGATACGGGAGCCGCAGCTCCTGAGTGACTTATAACTGGTAACAGCCACATCCCGTGTTGTATCTACCCCATGAGGAGTAGCTGGAGTGTCCTCTCCAGGGTGCTGGCCTGGGTGGGTCAATATGGAGAACAAGCTGTTGCCCATGCAGCAGGTTTTCCCTCTCCGCGACATTGGTGGATCCAAAGGAGAGGCAGAGCCATTACAGTTTGGCACCAGTGCTGCCACAGGAGTTGCCAGAGGGATGTGATGTCCAACATCCAACTGCCTAAGGGACTCTGATTCCTGATTTTTCCTGGGGGTTAACTCCCGAAGCCTTTCCCATATATGGGTATAGCCGCAAGGCAGCAGAGGTTAGACAATGGGACCTGAGGCAGAGGTGAAGAGGAAGTGAATTCTGGGCATCAAGGACAGTAAGGCATGGAGACAGGAGTGCGAATGTCACAGAAAAAAAGAGGTGCAAGGGAGGTTAGGTATTAGTCCTGTTTTTCGACAGTCCTACCAGATAAATGGTTGAGCATGACCCATTGGGTGCCCTTTGTCTCTCAGTCTCCCATGGTTAGCCTTGTCCTCTCCATGTCTCAGACTTCCTTATCTTCCCTACAGTGTCTCACACAGTGACAATTCATAGCTATTGATGGATTGACCTAGCAAAGGTCAGTGAACCTGTCCTGAATGCCCACCTGGCCTAATCTTCTGTGACCATCCTAACTGCAAAATGTCATGTGTAGTCCCAGGGAAACCTGCTTCAGATCACTCAATCAAAAGTCACCAACCAGGATGATGGGGCTGTCATGTGGAAGAGAGATTAGATGAGTCCATCTGGCCCCAGAGGACTGAAGAAAATGTAATGCATACAGGTGACAAAGAAGCAACAGTAGGTTTTATATTGGGGGGGGGGATCCCTAACAAGTGTGGAAATTTATTGTGATTTGGGGACCCTACCTTTAGGCTGCCTTCAGTGTCTCTTCCCCTCCCCCTGAGCTTCAGCTGAGTCAAAAAGCCCCGTGGGCTGTACAAGACACCAGGTCAGACAGCTGGGGGAAAAAAAGCCCCCAGCTCCCTCCGACCTGAGCGGAGGTATCTGAGAGATGCTGGGCTCTGGCGTGGCCTGTGCTGGGGCCTGTGCTGGGGCCTGTGCTGAGGCACGTGAAGCAGGAGCACACCCCCTGCCCCCACCAGCCGCAGCCCTGGCTGGCGGATTAGCTTGGTCTGTGGGGGTGTAAAAAGCCCTGAGATTTGAGTGGAGATAAGAAAGGTATATATAGACCTGGGAGTTAGACAGCAAGAGGTTCGGTTGGACAAGGATGGACGAGAGAGACTGAGAAGAGTTCAGTTCAGACAAGGAGACAGGGGGCTGAGAAGAGGTCAAGAGGGTGGCTGACGAGATTAGAAAGGGGGGGGTGCGGCGCAAGATGCAAGATGAACAGCAACGCAGGACTAGGAGCAAAAGCGGCAGAAGACAGACTGAAGAGGAGGCAACGGAGAGCACAGAAGCAGTCAGCACAGGGTATAGGTTGGAGAAAGTGAAGATTAAGAGGAGTTAGAATAAAGTGAGTGCCCTGAGGCAAGAGGAGGCTGAGGCCCGTATTGTATTCAAGAAGTACAAAGCACCGCAGGTGGGAAAGAGAACCCAGTGGAAAGAGACCATAGGAAAGCAGTCAGATTATACATTTTATTTCCCTGTATTCTTAATTTAAATAGTATCTCATAAATAAACTCTGCTTTGATTATTTAGTTAAGAGGCTTCTTAATATTTTGCTTATCAATTTGGGAGTGGAGCAGTGTGGTGGAACTTTATGAACGGCCCACATTAAATTAACAAAGTCAGATAGCTAATAGTCAAAAGTCCCCAGATTAGTCCTCCAGTCAGCTTTAGTCCCCCCCAAATTAAGTTAGTCATCAAAAATATTTTACATTTGAATGCCGACCACGGCAGGACTTACAGCCCAATTATAATTTCTCTAAACCTATAATTTTTCATAAGTACAATTATATATTTTTCCAGGTTAGTTATAGTTATTAATAATTCATTTTTTTACACAAGAGAGTTATCCAAAAGTAGAATGGAAGATCTGGAGAAAGGGTGAATGCCCCCTCATTGTAGGTCTTCAAGTAGAGACTGAATAACCAATCGTCAAGTGTGCTACAGTGGTGGTTTCTATCCGGTGTGGATTGGACGAGATGGCGGTGGATGCCCCTTTCAATTCTGCCAATAGAGCATATATACAGGGGGCTAGGCAATGAATCATACATTACAGAGCAGATGCCCAAGAAAGAGAAGATTTGACCCTTACCCTAGGGAAAGGGGAAGGGAAGACGAGTTTATATAGTACCTTCTATGTTCCAGGGGCTATGCCAATCACTTTTCACGTGTTATCTCATTTGATCTCCTAGAGGAGATGTCCATGAATGACTTTAGAGTCTAATTGTCCCCCAAAAAAAGGCATATGAGAAAAGCCAGACTGCAGCTGTAAACTGTCAAACGTGACCCCTTTTTAGATTTGAGTAGATCGTTTTGTACCTTGAAAAGGGAATAAAACATATTTCGGTAGTAGCAATTAAAGCTATTAAGCCTTTTCCTCTCAAAACACAACTCTCTGAGGCAGGTAGCATGCACTTTCATGGGCCTGTTTTATAGATGAGATGTAAAACTATGAACCCCAGAAAAATTAAACAGAACTTGAGTCCTTGGCCAAGAGACTCACCTAAGGTTAGTAGTGTGACCCAGGTGTTGTTGGTTTTGTCCTTCGTTCTCAAAGAGGACCAGTGACATCAGAAAGATGATGCCTTGACTTGTAAGTGAATTGGATTTAAGTGAGGCAGAGCTGTGCAAAGTCATCTGCCCCATTCTCTCCTCTAATCATCAGAGTCCAATGGAAAGACATGGGTCAGGACAACTGGACATGACCCCAGATGTGGTGGGTGACCTTGGCCTTTTTAAACTAGGGTCTTTCCCAGGTCTCAGTTTGTCTGCGGCAACACTCATTCAGTGATTAAAGGCTAGCTAAGAATCAAGGCAAAAGATAGCCTAGTTTGACTTCCCCAAAGAATCAGTCTAAGAGGGGAAGACCCTCAAAGTTTCTGGAGTCTGGTCCACGTAGAACAAGGTTATCTATAGCACGAGATGGGCTCCTCCTTCTTATTTTATTTATTTATTTGGAGTAGATTGAATTGTGTTCCAGCCTATTCTGGTGTTCCAGTTCTGGGAGTAGTTGGAGATGTATGAAACAGGAGGGGAAAAGGATTAAGGTATTTTGTACAGGGTATGCTCCTAGCTATATAAGCCTTTTAAGCTTTAACAAGGTTATTTTGGCTGCTTCCTTTAATTGTGAGTTTAATTTATTTTTAGCCATCATCAGAAATAGGCCCTTTGGGGGAGTACTCTTTGCATACCACCACCACCACCCCAACCCCAGTTCTGCTCCATGAAGAATCAATCAATTGCATATTTAGGTTTGGGAATTTCCAAGATTCCTGGAAAGGAGAGAGATTTGAGCTCCTAACCCATTGGAAAGGAATAAAAAAACACCCACAGCTACCACCCTTTCACTTCAGAACCCACTGTGGGCTTTTAATTGTTTCTGTATCATGTTGCCCTTTGGCAGTCTGATAAAACTCATGGACCTCTCAGAATAATGTCTGTTGTTTAATGTTTTATTGCTCAATTAGAAGGAATGCTAAATTTCAGTTAAAGTTTAGAAAAAAGAAAGATGATTTTTTTTTCTCATGCAAGTTCACATTTTTTTGTTGTTGGGTCATTCACTCATGTCTGACTCTTTGTGACCAAGCCCTTCTATTCTCCACTTTCTCTGGAAGTCCGTCCAAGCTCATGTTCATTATTTTCATGACACTATTTATCCATCTCATTCTCTGCCGTCCCCTTTTCCTTTTGCCTTCGATTTTTCCCAACTTCAGGGTCTTTTCCAATGAGTCCTGTCTTTTCATTATTTGGCCAAAGTATTTAAGCTTCAGATTTGGTATTTGACCATCCAGTGAATGGCCTGAATTCATTCTTTAGGTATTGACTGATCTGATCTCCTTGCTGTCTCAAAATGCTTCTCCAGCTCCATGATTCAAAAGCATTGATTCTGAGGTGCTCTGCTTTCCAACTCTCACAGCCATATAGAGCTACTGGGAAAACCATAGCTTTGACTATATGGACCTTTGTTGTCAAGGTAAGGTCTCTGCAAGTTCACATACCTCATGTTAAGAATCTCTTCCCTAGGGGCAGGTAGGTGGCTCTGTGGATTGAGTGCTGGATCTGAATTCAGGAGGACCTGAGTTCAAATCTAGCCTCAGACTCTAGCTGTGTGACCCTCAGCAAGTCACTTAACCCCAAATGCCTCCAAAAAAGAAAAATAATAATAATTCCTTCCCTATGACCACCTAGTAAAACTCCAATTTCTCTATGTACAAATTATTTAAAAGTCTGCCATTTAAACAGCTGATTTTCAAATATCTGATGCTAATGGAGATGTGAATAATTAATAAGCATAGCCAGCAAAACCCATTTAAACCATAGTTTCTACTTCTCTTCCCCCAACAAGCCTTTTTTGTTTGTTTGTTTTTTAATCTGCTTTGCAAATAAATAGCCTAAGAGACCAAGTCTCTTCTATTTTCTAAGAGCTTTATACAGGAATTAATGAGGAAGTTATCAAAACATCAAATAACAAAGGAAGGAAGAAGAGAAACCAGAGGCCTAGAATTTGTTATTCAGACATTACAGTCATATCCGATCTTCATGACCCTATTTGGGGTTTTCATGGCAAAGATTACTGTAGTGGTTTGCCACTAGAGTAAAATACCAACTGCTCAGCCTGGCATGAAAAAGCCCTCTCTGATATGGCTCCTACCCTTCTTTTCTAGTCTCATTTCATATTATTCCCCCATAGGCAAAAATCATTCCTGTCACACTGTCTTGCTATCCATCCTCCCTCCACAACATTCTGTCTTCCATCTCTGTGTCGAGAAGGTCCAGCCGCTTCACCTCTGCCTCCTACAGTCCCTAGCTTTCTGTGAAGTTCTGCTCAAGCACCACTTGTCATCTGAGGCCTTCCTTGACCTCTCCTCCTTGGTTCTTTTCTTCCTTTCAAAGTTTCCTTTCTAAAACTGTCTATACTTTGTATTTACTAACTCCTTTACCTTTTGGGGTCATTCCTAATAGAATATGAGACCCTGAAAGTCAGGAGTAGTTTCATTTTCAGATTTCCATCCCCAGGGCCTAAGACAATACCTGACTCAAGTAGCAGGCATTTCATAACTATCTGTCAAATCAAATTGAATTCAGAAATCACAGTGACCAGAAATGTCAGGGAAACCACGGAATCAATTCATTTAGAAAACACACTTCCATAAGACAAAGGAACAGAAGCCAGGCTCTCTAAATTCTGCATCCAACTCCAATACCTTTTGACACTGACTCTGGCTGAACCACCGTCCCTTCCTCTTCCTCTCAGAGTAGCCCGGATTAGACTTTTCAGTATGTACCTTGTGGGTGCTCGACAAATACACATTAATCATTGGGTAGTCAATGAGTATTTGTAAACTCCCCTCTGCAAAGGAAGACTGTTTTCAGAGTAATAAGGCAGGCAGGGTTACAGAAAACGGAACATTGCCAATGAGGGGCATAGAAGACAGAACTGACTTCGTGTGGGAAGGGCTTTTTCTCCAAAGCCTCATAAAGCCAGGAAAGTGAATAGGAAATACAAGCTCTGGCTTGAGATCTGTGGCTAGCCAGCAACAGAACTCCCCTCCCCTCCCCAGGCAGAGTTTTCTCAGCCCCAGAGTCAGAACCCAACTTTGAATGCAAGTTATATCCTGCATTAAGAGATACCATCTACATTTTCCAGTGTGTTAATAACTTGACCTCTCCAAAAGGTCCTGCTGTGTGTACTGAAGTTGTCTGTTAACTCCCTCGTGGACTGCTGGGCCTGGTATTTAATCTCCAGCAGGAATTTAAGAAGGTCAAAGTCCCCTTCTGTGAGGAATGCCATACAAGTAATAAAACAAGACAGGCAAGTTCACCCCTCAAGGAGATGGGAGCCGAAGAGTAGCACTGACAAGAGACCTTTAGACTATAGATTCTGAGGGCTTGGGGCAGAGGGGGATGGGAATGGAAGGGTGTTAGTTTAAGGAGAGAGATTCATAAGTCAAGGGGAAAAAGAAAAACATGATATGTGGAGTTGTAAGCTACTGGACCATTTGGTTTCTATTAGTTATACAAGCAAAGGGGTTTTTTATGGGCACCCTGGGCATGAGAGGCAATAAAAATGTAGTGGAGCAAATATGTGCAGGACATTAAAGCTAGAACTTATCAGTGTGTGGATAAAATAAATCCAAATATTTGCATGTCCTAGGCCCTCCAAAGCCCAAAGGTTCCCACGCTTAGAGGGAGCACATCATGCCGTGCTGCCTCTCTCCTTTCAAAGTCAAAAGTACCACAAACCAAACACTGGCCTTGCCATTCTGTGTCATCTTTTGATTTGGTCCCAGACACTTCTGTGATTATTTATTCAACCTCATCATCCCTGATAGTGTCCGGGCAGCAAAGCGCCTGGTTCTGTTGTCATTTGGAACCCTGGCCAAAGACTATGAAGGTGACAGTTGGCTAAAAGGTACTGAGCCTTACACCACATCTTGGGTTATAAAGGAAATTCTCCCCCTCCCCCCGCCCATGTCAAAATTCAAGGGGCATTTCTAAAGCAGTCAATAGTCAATAAATACTTATCAAACATCTACTATGTGCCAGGCATAGTGCTAAAATAGGTAATGAACCATATATTGATTATCTACTATGTGCTGGGCACTGTGCTACAATTGATGTTAAACATTTATTGAACAAATACTATGTGCCAGGTACTGTGCTAAATGCTAGGGATATATATTCAAAAAACAAAAGAAGGGAAAAAGACAGATAGTTCCTTCCCTCAGGGAGCTTACAATCTAGTGGGGAAAGACAATACATAACAGACAGTTGAAAGGGGTAAGGGTGAGAAGAGGCAGAAGGTACCCAGTGTGGGAGCATGGTGGAAAAGCCAGAAAAGTCTGAGTAGAGCAGCCGGGTGAGAAATGAGATGTTCTAAGCTGAGTTCCCTCCTATAATGGAGACTTCAGGGCTCATGGCTCCATCCTCCAATCAGAGGGACAGAGGGTGTAGTGACTCACCACCACCTCTTGGAGTATTAAGGCTGTTGGTATCTTGCAGCCTTCTCACTTAGGAAGACTCATACAGACAGATGTGGAAAGAAGAGAGCAGAACCAAGAGTACAATCTACACAGTGACCAGGACAATGTAAAGAAAATCCACATTCAGAGATGTCAGAATGTTGATGAATAGAGTGACCAGTCTTGGAAAACAAATGCTGATTTCTAAAACATGATTCCCTTCTCTCAGTAGGTGATGGATTACAGGTGTAGAATACCGCAGAAATCAACAGATACTAAGTGTCTGCATGTGTTGGTCACTCAACTATTTTTCTTTGTTACAAGGAAGAATTGTGTGTGTGTGTGTGTGTGTGTGTGTGTGTGTGTGTGTGTGTGTGTACCCTCACACATCCTCAAGCACCTCTAAGATGGGGAGGAGATGAAGAAGTAACAGTGATAATTTTTTTAAATTAAAAAAAAAGTAGCAGTGATGTCAAAAAGAATATCAACAAAACATCTTTAATTGGTTCTTCCCCTATAGTCAGTCAGTCAATAAGCATTGATTAAGCACCTGCTTTGTATCAGATGCTGTATATATAAAGAAAAGCAAACCCTCCAGGAGCTCACAATTTAATGGAGGAGACAACTTACAAACAATTTTATACAAACAAGCTATAGACAGGATAAATAGGAAATAATCAGGTGAGGAAAGACAGTAGAATTAAGAGGGATTGAGAAAGGCCACTGGGGTCCTGCAGATAGAGGAGACTCTACCAAGTGCCCTGACCTCAGAGGAGACTGTCCACTTTATTTATTTTGAAGGAAGTCCAATACATTTCTCCAGCAACCTGAATAGGATCAAAGGTTTTGGAAGGGACCTCTTAGGCCATTTGGTCCAGCCCCCTCATTTTACGGAGGATGAAACCAGAGCCCAAAGATCTGAAGTCAATTACCACGGGTCACACAGCTCATCTGAGTTCAGCGTCTGAACTCAGGGCTTCCTGTTTCCAAGTCCACCACGTGTCACCAAATGCAAGAAGAAGGTTGAAAATATATACCTAGATCCAAGGACCTTGTCTTATTCACTTTTATATGATGCCCCTGCTATGTCCCGAAGCTACAACAGAGAACCCCCTGTTAATGTCCCCCCAGCAGACTGCCTCTCTGCGCTAATTCATAGTCACTTTCCCCCCTGCTCTGCTTGGCCTCTGGAGATTTCATTTGGTTTTTAGACTAATGCTATCTGGTTGTTTGTGCCAGCCCATGCCCACTTTGGGCAGGTTCCATCTTGCTGCTGCTGGGCTGCTCGATGCCCTTCTTCTAGGCAATCCATACTTCCTGAGTGCCCACTGTGAATGGGGGCCCTCGCTGTACTTAAAGCTGGGGGCCTAATGAGACACGAAAGAAACAGATGGCACCACTCCTGCCCCAGAGGAGGTCACCACTATACCAGAGATCATGACTCAACTCTCTGGATGGTGCCTCACCGCCTGTAGTACACACACTGTCTGGCCCTTTTTGTCACAAAGAAAAAGGTAGCGGGAAAGGACAACATGGTCCTGGATTTGTATTCATTTTCTGTCTCTATGCTGCCACGTTAAAGCAGGGGGAAAAACGAGAGCCTGCAATTTCCTACTTGGCTCACACACTCACCGTTTCATCTGCAGGAGTCCCTATCAGCCAAAAGTCAGCTGCTGAAAGATTTTCATGACAGGCGAAGGCTTCCTAGGCATAGTTCCCATACAGTTTCTCCGGCTGGCCAACATTTCAAAGACTCTGTGTGCATGCCTGTGCCTCCTCTCTCTCCTTTCCTATCTCCTCTCCTTTCTCTTTTTCATCTCTTTCTTTCTAAATTATGTCATGTAGGTTTTGTGCCAAGAACCCCCCAATATTTCAACTGTTCTGTATTTTAACAAGAACTGAACCCTAACATGATAGATAATCTAGCCAACAGGTAAATGAGTTGTATGCTTCTCCACAGTTTAGCAAGAGACAAAACCCAGGAAACTAAACCCAGTTTATTGTATTTTTGCATAGCTAGAAGCTGGGCAGGGAAGAAGGGGTTGTTCCCTTGGAGTTTTTAACCCTTTTTAATGGTTTTTGTTATCCTCTCTCCAGTAACATACAAAGCAAAGGGAAGATGGTAAAAATTATAAAGTCGACTGGAAAGAGAGGCCATACTGTGAGTAGCATGGGACCCAAACCCAGGAGGGACCCAAACTATACAGCCTGAAGGAGGCTTGCTCATGGGATATATGCAGAAAAGTCAACTTTCTTATCAGGGGCGCAGCTAGCTGTGGAGATCTAGCTAGCTGAATTCCATCAGACTAGCTGAGACTAGGGGCAGCTAGGTGCTACAGTGACTAGAGCTTCTGGCTTAGAATCAGGGAGACCTGAGTTCAAATCTGGTCCAGGACACTTATTAGCTGTGTGACCCTGGACAAGTCTCTTAACCCTGATTGCCTGTTTCCTCATCTGTCAAATGAGCTAAAGAAGGAAATGGCAAACCACGCCCATATTTTTACCAAGAAAATGCCAAATGGGGTCACAAAGAGTTGGACACGACTGAAAAACTACTGAATTAACAACAACAACATTGAGACTAGAGAAATGGGGTGATATAAGACAATAAGAAACTTTAAAGTCATATGATGTGTGGAGATTTTCAGATAAATATTGATGACTTGACACTGGAGGAATTTGATGGCTTGAGGACAGAGAGACATGCCCATCTAAGCAACGGGATTCATTCACATCAACATTAACAGATGCTAGGTCACTTATGATAACAACAGAAACGGATCAAGATTGAATTTGGATCAGATGATTTCTAATGTCCCTTCCAGGAAAGAGGAAAGGAGGAGAGGGGAGGAGAAGAGGGGAAAGGAGAAGAGAACAGAAGGGAAATGGAAAGAAAATATCACAGCATTTATCTCTATTATCTTCTATCCCATCAAAGAGAAAATTAACATTTCTTTTTTTTTTGTATTTAAGTTCAAAATGAATTTAAAATTTACAGAAAGGAAAAAAAAATCCTTTAAGTTAGCCAGCTTTTCTTAAACCAAGAGCCAGCTCTGACTTCACAGCTGCAGGGCATCGATCTTCCTGTTTCCATAGTACCCAGCAGCATCACAGTAAACCTCCAGACAGAATTGTTGTAATGATCACATACCTAGGGCAGTTTCTAATATCCTGCCTTAATAAAAACTCTCTAACATTTTATCCCCGTGACACTTCTCTAGAGTAGAGACAGGCTGCCCTCACTATTAAAAAACAACACATACAGATACAGAAAATGAAACAAGGAAGCGCAGCAAACGGACAAATGAAGAAATTGAGGCCTGGAGGAATTTGGCCATAGCCACACACCTGGTACAAGACAGAGCTGGGATTAGAACCCAGGGGAGAGCCTGGTCCTCTTTCTACCTCCCAAGTTATAATCCCAACAATCTCCTTCTGCCAAACATAAAGAATATTCTTCATACTAAAATCTAAAATTTCCCTGGCAAAATTCCCCACAGACAGACCAACTCTAGTCGAGAGAGAGTAGCTGTCAAGATCCCAGCACCCTCAGTTTGAAAGCTTTACCAGGCATTTCCTACCGCCACAGAATGTCACTTCAGAACACCTTGCTCCAATTCCTTAAAAGGAATATTTTTTTTTAATGGAACTGTTTGGATTCATTTACAAGGACGGGGAGGATTAGGAGGCCCAAGTAATGGAGGTGATCCTTTTAAAACTTTGACCTTTCACCCTCAGGGCTGGCACTTAATTCCTGCTCAGACAAATGTGACTAACCTCATTCTAATCTGACAACTGATGTGGGTCAGAAGTTAACTGTGTTCAGACAAAAACAGACAAATTTCTCAGGATCGGAGCTGCGAGGACATGGCAGAGGTAAGTTACTGAAGCCAGACTGTGCAAACTCAGCATAAACAGCAGCGGAAGCAAACAAAACAAAAACCATTTATAAACAGACACATGCGTAGAGACACTTCAGTATCCCAGAGCTTAGTACAGTGCCTGGCATAGTGGATCTTAATAATTGTTCATTGATTGACTACCATGTTGAAAAGCAATGACACTGAGGTGTACAGTATAAATGAGGCTCCTATTTCGTGTATCCACTAGGAGCGTGGGAGTTATCTGAAGGAATCTTAGAGATCCTCTTGTCCAAACCCCCTCACTTTTACAGATGAAGAAACTGAGGCCCCCAAAGGTCATGATAGTATTTATATGCTACTTTAAGGTTTGCAAAGTGCTTTAATAAGTTGTCTCATCTGATGCTCACAACACCCCTTTGACCTGGGTGGGTGCTATTATTATCTTCATTTTACCAATGAGGAAACCAAGGCAGAGGTTAAGCGACTTGCCTAAGGTCACACAGCTAGTAAATGTCTGAAGAAGGTTTTGAATCTAGCTCTTCATGTGGCACCTAATTGCTTCAGGATAATATGCTTTGCCCATTGTCACAGAGCTAGTATGTAGTGGGTTGAGGATTCAAACTCAGGTCCTGGGACTACAAATTTAGCTGCTGGCAGGTGTGGGGATTAAAGTTGTCCAAGCTACAATGAAAGAGACTGAGACAGAGCTCTGAGTCAATGGCATTTTATTAAAGGATCTGTGGTCCCCTTCAATGAAGTGGCCCTCAGAACTTCCTCAGGATCTGAGATGCCCCCTTCTTTCAGGGCCTTATTTCTATAAGGTTTGATACCTGAACATTCTAAAAAGGCTAGACAAAGTACAGAATCCCAACCGTTGATACATCTTGCTCTGCAGGCCAAAAAATGATGCATCAGCTAGAAATGGTATGTCAGCAGAGCAGTCTCGGGTTGGGTGAAACATGGGGCATTGCCACTAGGTGGTCATGAGATGGTCACTTGCTCATGTTGGACGCGAGTGGTCTGGAGGTACAAAAATAACTCGGAGGGCTTTCCATGGAATTGAGTCACCTCTGCCACACTGGTTTTGGTCACCATGACAAGGAAAATCAAGAGTGGAGTGACTCTAGTGAGCTTCCTATGATTAAGCAGATAAACTCACAATCTGTAGCTCACAGCCCTGGAGTCTAATATTCAGAACTTATAAACACTGGCCCTGTGGAATCCTATCAAACTGATTAATACTGATTGGAATAGAGTAGGGGACTCAATGGATTATTTCTCACACAGGGAGGAGCCTTTAAACCTTTGGTTCCACATTCCCAGCATAGAACTGCCTTCTGCTGATACAGGTTATCCATGGGTTTGTGACTTCGAGTTTGTCTTCGAGGTTTGTCTGAGGACCCAAAAGTTAAGTGAATTGTTCATGGTCATATAGCTAGTGTGTATCAAGGGAAGACCTGAACCCAGACCTTCCTGATGCTAAGGCTACCCTTCTTCCCACTATAGCACAGCTGTCTCTTATGTTGTGTTTACTGTACAAAAAGAGTTTGGAAGATAGATCACTAATCATTGATAAGAAGAAATTGGGAGGGGGAAACTGGGGAGGGGGGGAACTATCATAACTATAAGTTCTTTTGCATTTCTCTCTCTCTCTCTCTCTCTCTCTCTCTCTCTCTCTCTCTCTCTCTCTCTCTCTCTCTCTCTCTCTCTCTCTCTCTCTCTCTCTCTCTCTGACCTTGACTAGCTGTCTCCCTTAGAAAGAGATTCAGGAGAGAAATAGGGAGAAAGTAAAAGAGTGAAAGAGAGAGTGAGTGAGAGAGAGAGAGAGAGAGAGAGAGAGAGAGAGAGAGAGAGAGAGAATGAATAGAGGAAAAAGGAGAGAAAGAAAGAAAAAGAAAAGGAGAAAAAGAGGGAGGGAGAGAATAGAGAAAAGGGGGAGAAAGAAAGAAATAGAAAAAAGAGGGAGATAGAGGGAAGGAGAGGAGGGAGGAAGAGAGAAAGAGAGAGAGGGAGGGAGAAAGGAAGGAGGGAAGGAAGGGAGGAAGGAAGGAAGGAAGGAAGGAAGGAAGGAAGGAAGGAAGGAAGGGAGGAAGGAAGGAAGGAAGGAAGGAAGGAAGGAAGGAAGGAAGGGAAGGGGTAAAGAAGGGATTAGCACATGCTGTATTTCATGCTGGTGAAGCAGCTTGTACTAGTTTGAAGGAGTAAAAATGAATTACAGGCCTCCAGAGAGAACTTAAATTCCCCCCCACTCAATGATAGTGCACTCAACCAACTGGTCTCCTTCCCCTGCAAGGCTTATCACAAACTGCTCTTTGTTTATCATGCCTGTTAAATTTATGGAGTCCTTTTCTAAAGAGTCATCTATTTTCTCTTCCTTATTTCACCACACCCACCAAGCTGAGACCTTCCTCAGGTTCTCCAGAGAAATAACAAGGCCTGGCCACTAGTTGTTCAGACAGAAACCAAATGGCCTAGTCCCTTTTTCTTGTCTTTTGTCCCTTCATTTTGACTGCATTTCTTCAACAATCCATTGAGGTTCTAAGGGCTTGTTTTGTACAGCAAGAAGGAATAATTGCCTATACTGTGGATTTTATTTGATGTTTAGGGCAAACTCGAGAGGCCCCTTAGCTCAATAGCTAGAGAGCAGGTCTTGAAGTCAGGAAAAAGCTGGATTTAACCATGGCCTCTGACATCTGTTGGCAATGGGGACCCTAAGCAAGTCTTTAATCTCAAAGGGCCACCAGCACCTCTCTTAAGTTACAAAGCAGAACGGTTACAGGGTGTAGAGCATTAGCTTCTAACACCAATGAATCATAGATTAGGACGGAAAAAGACGGCATTAAGGAAAACAAAAAAAATAAATCATGTACAGTTTGTTATTTCCATTTCTTACTACTTTAGAGTCTTCATGATAAATGTGAAAATATTTTTAGGCCTGCAATTTGTGGTTTTTTTTATTATGCTACCAATACACTAACCTTTGGAATAAAGTCCCTAGTGTTGTAAAAAAAAAATTTTTTTTCATCCATTTTTTTACTTGTCCTTGGGCATTTTTAAAAGAATGGCTCTACTTTTTGTAGGGCCCAGAATCCATAGCTAATTGCCTTTCTTTATTGTTCCACTGTATCATGAGACAATGGTCCTTCTGCTCACCAAGTGCCAATACCTTTTCTTACTCCCTTAATTCCCATCCCCAGCATCTCTTTTGGGAGTTTGTCCTCTCAATCCTTCCTTATCTCTCAGTCTCTATTTACTGACTTCTTTCTTGCTTTCCACAAATATGCTGTAACGATTGGAATGAGCGCCATCTGCTGGAGGACTTACTGTAGAAGAGTTCCGCCCATGATGGAAGGTCCTTGGGGGGAAAGGGCAAGACCAGGAGGCTGTACTTTGGCGTGAGGAAGTGATGCGGGTGAGTGGGAGGAGGAAGGAAGAGACTGGCGCTCAGTGTCAGCTCCCTTTTCTCGGACTCTGGTGGAGAGTGGGAGCTAGAAAATGTGCTCTCCTTTAATAGAGAGAATTCTAGGCCTTTCTCTCGTCTGCTTGACCAAATTCTTATGCTCCGTATAAAATGCGTAAAAGGTCTATACTCGTGCTAAAGCTGTATAATTTATTGTGCAGACGCACTCATTAGATATTTTGACAGTTTAGCTAGAATTTTTGCCCTTAACAATGCCAGATCATCCATCCCTCAAAAATCTTTTCTGCCATCTCCTCAAGCCATCATCCTGTAACAAAACTCCGGGGAAAGTGCTTAGGCTCATTTCCTTTACTTCCTCACTTCACCCCCACACCCACCCTAGCTGGTTATAGCTGGTTTCACCCAATCAATCAACTGAATGAATCTGCTCTCTCCAAGATTGTCCCTTTACAACATTTGACACCTCTGATGAGCATCTTCTCTGACATATTATCTTCCCTGGGTTTTGGTGGACTCTGATCTGTCCTGGTTATTCTCGTATCTGTCTGGTTATTATATGGTTCTTATTCTCCCGTACCTAAATATTTATTCATGTCCTGTCTCCTTTACTTGAGTATAAACCAAGGTTTTTTCCTCAGGGACCTCATTAACTTCCAATCTACACATTCAGCCTTCATGTTTCTCATGAGTTCGATATATCTTATATTTCCACTACCTATTACATATCTCCACCTCAGTGTCCCACAAGCACTTCAAATTCAATTTTGTCTAAAATAGAACTCATTATCTTTCTCCATAATTACTTCCCTCTTTTAGCCAAAGGCACCATCATCCTTCCTGGCCCATAGCTTTTCTCTTCCATCCCCCTCCTCTCTATATCAATCAGTTGCCAAGTCTTGTGGATTCTACCTCTGCAACATCGCTAAAATTTATTCTCTTTTCTCCACTCATAAACCAGCCTAGATCAGGCTTTTATCACCTCTCCCCTAGACTATTATAATAGCCTTCTATAACTGTATCCTTGCATATAATTCTCCCCTTTCTACCCATATTCACTTAGTTGCCACACTGAAATTCCTAGAGTACTGCTCTATGTTACTCCTCTGTGCAAAAAGCTTCAATCATCCCCATTGCCCCTAGGATAAAATCCAAACTCTTCTATTTGGAATTAAAGTCATTCATAATATGAATAGGACCTATGTCACATCATTATCCCCATTATGGTCCAGCCAAAGTAGCTTAGGTTGCTGTTGCCTTATATAGGGAAACTCATATTTTTCATTATGATTTATGTAGGACTGATAGGGGAAACTGAGGTTCCTATTGTTATAGTTTTATTGTCTGTTTTTCCTTATAATTTATTTAGTTTTTCTTTTAGTATTTATAAGTTATATCATTGGGGTATATATGTTGAGTATTGAAATTAATTCATTGTCTATGTTACCTTTCAGCAAAATGTAGTTTCCTTCTTTATGTTTTAAGTTTATTTTTGTTGTTTCCTTTCTGAAATCAAAATTGCTACCCCTGATTTTTTGTGTTCATCAATGACATAATAGATTTTGCTTCCAACACCTTATTTTTAACTTTGCATGAGTCTTTATGTTTCAAGTGTGTTTCTTGTAAAAAACATATTGTTGGATTTTGCTTCCTAATTCATTCTGCTAACTTCATTTGTTTTATGGGTGAGTTCATCCCATTCACTTTCTTTTCTTTTCTGTTTTATTTTTTTGTTTTTTTTTTTTTTTTTGTGAGGCAATTGGGGTTAAGTGACTTGCCCAGGGTCACACAGCTAGTAAGTGTTAAGTGTCTGAGGCCGGATTTGAACTCAGGTACTCCTGACTCCAGGCCGGTGCTCTATCCACTGCGCCACCTAGCTGCCCTTCTGTTTTATTTTGAGGCAATGAGGGTTAAGTGACTTGCTCAGGGTCACACAGCTAGTAAGTGGTCAAGTGTCCTAAGGCCAGATTTGAACTCAGGACTTCCTGATTCCCTGGGCTGGTGCTTTATCCACTGCACCACCTAGCTCCCCCTCCCCACCCCATTCACTTCACAGTTATGATAGTCAAGTTTCTTATTCCTTCCTTCTATTGTCTTATATTTTGTTCTTCTCTATGCTACTCTATATCTGTTTTATTTCAAGTTATTGCCTTTTCTTTTTCCCCTTTTAACCTTTTCTTTACTATCCCCTTTCTAAACTTAAGGTTTGTTTTGTTTATGATTAGTCCCTCTCTGAATTTACCCTTCCTCTTATTACTTCCTGTTCTTATCTATACCAACTGTTGAGTTTAATGGTTTTTCTACAACCAAATTCTGTGTTTGTGTATTTTCTCTCCTCCTTTGACCAGTTTAGAGGAAAGTGAAATTCAGGTGACACCTGTTCCTGCTACTCTTTCTCTGTTTAACCAGTGTGAGATTTAAAACTGGATATAAAGCATTAAAACTCCCCTGGAAACCTTCCTTATAATATCTCCCAGACCAGTAAGAGAAAGAAACCTTTGAGCGTTATTAGAGATGGATTACTTAGCTTTTATTGGGGGGGGTTGGGGGGGGGGGGAAATTAATTAGCCGATAAACAAGTGAGGCTGATTAGGGAAATAGGATAGTAGAAATACAAATAAATAGTCGGTAGCATCTAAGCTTAGTTTATATCCGTTTGATAAAACTCAGCCGAATACCCAAAGCTACCTCTCAGGCTGAGAACCAGCAGCAGCACGTGCTGCCACCGAGGACCAGGGCTGAGCCACTCGAACACACCTGGTCAAACCTGAGCCAGTGTGTGTGTCGAGAGCAAGAGAGACCACTTCCGTTCTCTCCTCCTTTTTAAGCTCGCACCCCAGAAGTGGAGTGCTTGGTCACACTCTCCCCAACAGCAGCAGGCGCACGGCTGTTCGTCAAGGTCTCCTCCCTGAAAGGGCGGTCCTTAAAAAACTGGCAGTCCTTCAGTAGTATGTTAGCCAACTCTTAAATTTTAGTTAAAAACTTTCATTTTTTACCACACCATAGTTCTCCTTGCATGACCCAATTACATGTTTTAACAAGTTCCCCTTTATTTTCTGTCATTTTCCCTTAACATATGTTTCCTCCCCCTTCTCTTTTTTCTTATGTTATCTGAAAAACATAACAAAATATTTATAGGTCTTTGGTCTCTATAACCCTTCATGATATTAAGATTCTAAAAGAACCCTTTTTAATATCTATTCTCTCCCTTAAAATGTTCACTTTCTTCCCACAGGGGATTTCTCATTGGTAAAATCTGAAGTCTTTAACTTTCTTCCCTAAAAGGATGTGGATTATATTTATTTCTTGTTTAAGAGGTGAGTTGTTTAGTAATAAGATTGTTTAAAGGTAGCTTGGAGTGGAGCTGTATTGAGTCCAAAGTCCTCCACAGTCTCTCTAAGACAATTCTCTTATATGTCATCATGACTGTCCCAGAAGTCAACTTCCCAGATTCCCACATGAGAAAGTTGTACAGCCAAACAAGCCAATGGGATGGGTGTGCATGTGCCAGACACTGTTACATATAAATAAGAGCTAGTGACTCTGGAGAAGTCACATTTCCTCTGTGGGTCTCAGTTTCTTCATCTGTAAATGGGGATGAGAAGACTGGGCACTCCCCTATAACCTACAAGGTCATCATGAGGGGAGAGGTTTAAACCCTTGTAGAAAGTATAAGTTGCAGACACTTCACTTTTTTAATGGCTACTGAGTGTAGCCAGGAGGGAAGAGAAGGTTGGGCAACCTGAGCCACTTTCCAAAATGGAGACCAGAAGAGGAACTCACCCATTACAGAAGGGGACCAGGGATAGGCCAATGGCTAGGCCTTCATGGGGCAGGAAATAGTCCATACTGGAGTTCCCCACACTAATAAAATCACAAATCTAGACCAAAACCATTTTAAAAATTAGATTAGAAAAGTCAGCCATAGTATTACAGCTTGCAGGGAGGGCTCTTTCACTTGTGGTTGCTAGTATATGTTTGGTTTTCAGAAGAAACCTTTATTCAATTACAGTGAGCCAAATGTTAAACTTAGCCTAGAATAACATATCACCATTTTTCTCAACAGAAAGGCTCTGGTGTCTAAACATGGATAGGGTCCAATACAGGAAATAAAAAGAAGGGGGAAGTGTTTATTCAAAAGCGGTTTTATACAAATGATGAAAAAATTTTTAAAGCCAGATTTACATTTTAGTGTGGCATAGGGCAGGCTTGTCATGAACTCTACCAAGCTTCCTTTCTCGATCCTATCATTTGTAGAAAATTCCAGTCACTGCAACAGGCCAAGGCACATGAAAAAAAATCTCATTTAAACATTTATGAGACGGTAGAGGATATGCTATATTTGGTCCAAGCCAAAGTTAATCAAATGGGAACCTTGATTTGTTGGCATTTCCTCAAAAATAGACTAGATTTGAAATTAACTATTTCCCATTCATACTTGTTCTGATATCTCAAGAATATCCAACTTTGGGCGACAAAGGGTCAAAGTCAGTACTTATGCTGAGTTTAGCATTCTGTGGTAGATTGTATGCTCCCACAAGAAATGGGAGGCAAAATTGTGAGAGCAGAATTCTGAGTACCACATCTGTGACATTTCCTCAACACATAATCACAACCACAGTGGACAACCACAGAAGATATCTGAGCTATGACCAGTGCCCCTCTAAACAGGCTGAATTTTTCCAAGGGAAAATTATAGGAAGTTGAATTCTGAGTCTAGACCACTAACGACATCACATATATAACATGATAAAATCCTAGAAGTTTCTTCTGAGGAGTCCTAACCCCTAAGACAATTGTCTGGGAGTCTGCCATAATGAGAAGAATACAGCCTATTGGGGATAGATAATGCAACCCTGGCCACTATCTGTCTTTTTTTTTTTTTTGCAGGGCAATGAGGGTTATGTGACTTGCCCAGGGTGACACAGGTAGTAAGTGTTAAGTGTCTGCCTGAGGCCGGATTTGAACTCAGGTCCTCCTGAATCTAGGGCCGGTGCTTTATCCAATGTGCCACCTAGCTGCCCCCGCCACTATCTATCTTGAGGAACCCTGGGATAATAGTACATCTTAGGTATCATGGGATCATAGACCAAGCATTGCAAAGAATCTTAGCTATGATCTAGTCCCACTTTCCTATTTTTACAGATAAAGAAATCAGAGCCCAAAGTTGGGAAGGAAACTGGCCCAAGGACATTTGGTAGGAAGTTGCAGAGCAAGGATTTGAACCCAAATCTTCTGATTCTAAAATCCAGAGTTATTGCCATGATACCATAGAAGCCCCTGACTTGGGTATATATGATGGGGAAGAGAGAGGACCCTAATCCCCACCTTCCAAGAAGGCTACCTCTTATCAATGCATCACTCACTTAGCACTTAGCACACACTATCTTAGCTTATCACCACTGATCTTGTTAGCTATCTGGCCCAGGACCAAGTGGATCATAAACTCCTTGGAGATGTGATGAAATAATGGGATTTAGCGATACTCAAAGACCCACCTGGAGATTAATCTATACTGATTGAATCAAGTGAGAGTGATTGACTGCTGATTAAGCCTACTTCAAGTTAATTGGATTGTAATCACACCTGGCTATCCCTTAAGAAGGTATTGTTCTCAGAAACTAGACTGTGAACTCAACTTGAGAACACCTTCAAAGCCAATGGATTTGGATGACACCAACCAATCACCTTGAAGCAGTGTGTAAGGACCACCTCTGTTCCAGATCTATAAAAAGCTTCCACAAACAGCTTGCTGGGGTGTTCCTCATTAAAGCAGGCTCATGGAGGAGGACTTCAGGAAGAACCCAACCAGGCTAGAACTCTAGGCTAGACTGGAGCTGAAGCTTCTGATTTAAGGCGACCACAATTTAGATTTTAAACATCACAGAGACAACGACCCCATTATAGCTCCTTGTAATGCTATCATCTATCACAGGACTTTGCCTATAGTAGCATAGTTAGGTGATGGTTTTTCTAAGGATGATGATGTTGGTCACTAGCTTCTGAATGTTTGTTACTGGGGTGGGGATTGGAGATGGTAAGCATGAGGAAGGACATGTTGAACACTGTAGCCAGAGCACTTGAGATAGAAGTCTGGCGACCTCTATGACTTTGCCTTTTCACGTTGTCATGGGCAAGTGGAGACATTGCTGGGCAAGTTTAATGGCCGAGTTTTATTTTCCTCCTTCTCTGTACTTGGGTTAATTCATCTATAAAATGGGGAGGGGGTGGAAGGGGAATAGTAGGACCTAAATCTTATTGAATGAGTAGCATTAAATCTGAGGAGCAATTACCATCTGAAATGCTACCCATCAGAGACAGATGAAAGGAGTGAGATTTCAGGACAAGACCACATAGAATAAGTGAACTTGACTTCATCTGCTTGGGATGGGATAAGGGTAGGTGTATCCTCCTTATATCACTAACAAACATAGAATTTTCTTACAGGCTCCCAGCGCCCAGGGGGAGAAAAGTGGGGAACAAATGGGATGGTGGCTCTTTGCTGGCTCCCAACGTCCATCCTTATGGAAGAGGAATCACACCCATTATACAGACTTTGGAAGGACACCTGAGGAACCTTTAAGGCTCAGAGCAGAAGCTTAAGCTCCTAGAGAGGAATGACTCATTCTCTGAGGAAAACCAAAGAACTGAGTTCCAGGTGACCCTTCCCTGATGGAGAACTGCGCATCTTCCCCTCCTTCCTGGCCATACTGGTTGGATCCATAGTTTTAGCAGCTTTGGAAATATGCCTGGGAGTGAAAATGTGCCAGATTGGTTGGGGGATGGGGGTGGGAAGGGTATAGAAGAGCAAGGTCCTGCTATAAAGTTTAAGGGTTGGAAAGGAGTCAAAGAAATCATCTAATTTGACCTTTTACTCTCATTGTATTATAGAAGATTACAATTAGAGTCTATTCTAATCCCTCCCCCTGCCCCCATTCTACACACTAAAGGAAGCAAAACCTAAAGAAAGTGGCTTGCCTCAAATCCAGCTGACTAGTGAGTGACAGCAAGAACTGTTATGTATCTTTCAATCTCTCATTTAAAAAATCCCTGAGTTTAGTGAACGTGCGCCAGTGTTTTGTTCTGGGGACTTTATTTTCCATAAACACCGTTGGCTGGAGGGTGTAAATAAACACTGCTCAGACTTTGGTTATAACTAAGACAAGGGAGCTGTAACCTGCTCACCACCAGATCCTCCAGACCAATTGAGCTACTAGCCATTGCCCAAACATCCCTGCACTTTCCCACCTCAGGTGTTCCTTCCACAGGTGATATCCTTCCACCCTAGAGCTACCTGTCCAAAGCCTACTCATCTTTCAAGACCCCCTCTTAAGAAGCCCACTCTGATCCTCTTTCCCCAAACCAGATGTCATGCATCTGTTCTCTGAAATTCCATATTAGAAACCTTCCTTGTTACATGGTCACACTCCGATTTAAACTGTAATTTTAGAGTTGATGTAAAAATAAAAGGCATCAACAAAAAAAAATTAGAAAATGTTATAGTGTGTGTGTGTGTGTGTGTGTGTGTGTGTGTGTGTGTGTGTGTGTGTGAGAGAGAGAGAGAGAGAGAGAGAGAGAGAGAGAGAGAGAGACAGAGAGAGAGATCTTCTCCTAGATTGTAACCAGTACGATGGCCAAGACTATGTTTTATTCATCTTTGAATCACCAACATCACCCTATAGCCTACATACAATAGTCACTCAATAATTACCCAAAGAATGAATAAATCAATGTATGAATTCAGTCAACTGCCTTGCACACAGCTAAAACACCATGTGGGTGGGAAGAAGGCACAAGGCATTTATTAAGCACTCACTATATGCCAAGCAGGGTGGGGATACAAATAGAAATAAGGAGAATTTGGGGGAAAGGGAGGTCAGGGGAGGTACCCACATCAGGGCATGGTGGTAACATCCTGAGAGTCAAAAGCAGAGCTGGGGGGGCAGCTAGATGGCGCAGTGGTTAAAGCACTGGCCCTGGATTCAGGAGTACCTGAGTTCAAATCCAGCCTCAGACACTTGACACTTACTAGCTGTGTGACTCTGGGCAAGTCACTTAACCCCCATTGCCTAAAAAAAAAAAAAAAAAAAGCAGAGCTGGGAAGGAAACGCATAATGGCCAATCTGGGCCCATCCTCAAAAAAGCAGCCCTGGGAGGAACTCACCAGTGGGAAAGGGAGGCTAATAGAAGAGCTTCTGTGAAAGTAAAAGCTACAATTCTTTGACTCTCTCCAGATCCATTCCACATACATACACTCCCCACTCCTCCCCCCCAACATATTTCACTCTTTCACAAGAATTTTTAATTTATTTCTTCATCTGGGGTCTAGGACTGTAATGTTTATAGGGGGTAGGTTGCCAAACCCAGTTGTGCTTCCCTCCCCAACGATGTTCTGTTTCCCATCCGACCAAAATTGGCCTGGAACGGATTTACAGAAGTAGATGTGTCAGTGGAATTGATTCTTGTACTGAGAGTTAACCAAGGTCATGTTTCCCAGGAGGTGCTTGTACCTGGGTCTATTCCGCACTCGCTGGAGGCAAAGAACCTTCCAACTTCCTCTCATTTGCTAGCTTGAAAGACCTTTCTGATGAGGGGCTCACAAAGAGGCTCCAGCACAGCTTGAAAGAGGGATGCTTTGTGACTCCAGCTTCCTGCCGCCCAACCAGCCCGAAAATTTGAACTTTGTCCTTCCTAATTTTGTCTTTCCATTTGGGGAACCGCACAGAAGAACGATATTCCTTAGTCAAACAACCTGACTACACTGGGCTCTTTCTGCTGCAACAACTACAAAGCCGGAAACTGGAGCCTGGGATACAGTCACCGGCCAGCATTGCCTAATGAGAGATGCTCCTCAGGCCTCCGAAGCAGGCTGGCTGAGAGCCTGGAGGGCCAGGCTCTATCCCTATGAGGACTGAGCCTCCATTCCAGTCTGTTCCCACTTCCACACGTCAACCACGGCCTTTTGATGGGCAGAGGGCCCACTTCTCTGGTGCCCTCCCCTTCTCTGAAAGGTGCCGGGCTCTTGAAGTCCGGCATAAATTGTACTCTCCAAGGAGTTGCTCCTTCCTTCCTGTGTTCAGTCGGAGGGTTGACATAACCGCTGAGAAAGTTTCCAAACAGG
The DNA here is from genome assembly GCF_019393635.1 of Dromiciops gliroides. NCBI lineage: Eukaryota > Metazoa > Chordata > Mammalia > Microbiotheria > Microbiotheriidae > Dromiciops > Dromiciops gliroides. Next base: position 67,283,225 of record NC_057865.1, read on the forward strand.
CTCCTGGGGCTCTTGGCGGGTTGTACCTCTAGGGTGCGTGTGCCTCCGGGCACAACGTAGGTGGGCCTGACCACAAAAGGAAGCTTAGCTTCATTGTCCTTCTGTGAAAACAACAAAAGGAAGAAACAAGGAAGAGACCAGTTCCAAGTGGTCCAGATGTGTGTAATCAAATCATCAGAGAGGGGATGGATGGGGGAAAGATAGAGGGGAGGGGGAAGGCTCTTGCTATTTTCCCTCAGAGCGTCATCTCCTCACTTCATGTTCCCAAGACTTCTCTTCCTCAGTCCAGTTGCTACAAAGACCACTCCAAAAGGCCAAAGTGGGGTTCTGCATTTGAAAAACCAATCATTTATTTCCCTCAAGGCTGTTAAATGAGTCTGAACAACCTGACCTCAGATTCACCTTAAGTAATGAGGACTTGGCTCCCACACAATTTGAAGAGCAAGCTCTCCAGAGAGGCCTCTGGAGGGCCCTGTGTAGGCTCATTTATGATGCTTTTGAACAACCATGCCTCTTCTTGGAGGTGCCTTGAGGGGCCACCCACACCCTTCCACATGGATCTTTTGCATATGTGTCCTAAACCTCCCAACGATAAAGCCACCCACTGGTTTGATGGGGATTGTGAGGCCTTGGAAGAGAGTTTCTAGAAAAAAAAATTTAGGGAAAATTTAGGCTCCAACTCAAAGCTTGATACTCATATAGTATATAGTTTGTAGGAGCATGCCCAACTTGCAGGGTAGGTCTCTAAGAGCTGGCTACCCTTGATTAAAGGATCCTTATCTACTAACAACACAGTAAACAAGCCCCCACTGATGTGTTCACCATTAATAGTCAGCCAGAATATCCAAATAATTCAATGCAAAAGCATTTAATAAAATGGCACAATAAGAAAATTAACAGTAAAACATTTCCCAGATAAAACACTGCCCCACAAATATATACACTATTTCTGAGAAGAGTAGGGATACATAGGAGATAGATATGTAGAAAAATAGATATGTAGAAAAACATGGGATCAGGGCCCATTCATGGAGGTATACACAGAGAGATACACAGAGGAAGCATATTTGGCCTGGTAGGACACAAATGTAGAGGAAAAATTCATTTCCCTGAAACTGCAGAGCAATAGCCATCTTTCAATAATATCATACTGCTCTGGCTAAGCTAGTACTCTGCTGGTTTCCACTGTGCATAGTCTTATGTCTTCTCTCCAAGCATGGGCCTCCTGGTTATGTGGCAGTAGAGCATGCCTGGTCCCAACTGAAATGCTGAGTTACGGGCCAGCTCTTCCTTCTGAGAAAAGTGAGCTCTAACAAGGTTGGTTTGTTTTTAGTTCAGACACTATAGGCTTTAGTCAGAAGACCATCAACAATCCTTGGAGGGTGTGGTAGAGATGTTTTGTTTTTTACAGGAAGCCACCTATCTTTTCCCTTCCACAGAAGCCACAGAAGGCATTTCATTTTCAGTAAAACGTTCTTTGTTCCAGGCACTAAGAACATAGAATAAGTTCCCATCAGTTAGCCAATGATCTTGGGTTTAATTTTTCCTTTGGACTACACTTCCTTTGAAGCCTAGGCTAGAGATACCCCTTCGGTTTCCATTAACTATCAAACAGTATTGTGGTTGGAGGTTCCCTAGCTTTCCAACATTCTATGTAGATAGGCCAATGGGAGGAAGACATAAAGATAAAATTAAACCCGGGTATCAAGGCCATTTTTTCTAGTACTATACACATTCCTGACCTTTCATACACAGATTGAACTGACCAAAGCTCCAGGAAGATAGGGAATAGTTTCCATCCTGTCTGACTGTGACCCCATTTGGGATTTTCTTGGCAAAGATACTAGAGTGGTTTGCTATTTTCTTCTCCAGCTCATTTTACAGATGAGGAAACTGAGGCAAAGTTAAATGATTTGCCCAGGGTCACAAAGCTAATAAGTATCTGAAGCCAAATTTGAGCTCACGTAGATACTTTCTGATTCCTTTTCTTTTTTTTGGTGGGGCAATGAGAGTCAAGTGACGTGCCCAGGGTCACGCATCTAGTTAAGTGTCAAGTGTCAGAGGCCAGATTTGAACTCAGGTCCTCCTGAATCCAGGGCTGGTGCTTTATCCACTGTGCCACCTAGCTGCCCCAGATAGTTCCTGATTCCAAGCCCAGTTCTCTATCCACCATGCCACCTAGCTGCCCTGAAGATAGGGAAGGATCTTATTATTCCTTTGAAATTTAGCCCATACTTTTGACTTGCTGCTTCTCCTAATCATAAATTTTGGATTTCAGGTCAGACCTGATTTTATAAATAGATAAATAGATGGATGGGTAGATAGAGGAATGGATAAATAAATAAATAATTGAATGAATAAATAAAAACAAAGTATATTTTAACCATAATTTGCAAAAAGAGCAACTTTGTTTCAGACCGACTATACAACTTTGAAATTGAGAAAATAGTCACTGTCTCCTAAGTTACAGAGGAAAAAACAGAAATAAGACCAGTTCAGATAAGCAGACCAGCCCTCAGTTATCAACCAAGTCTCCAAATCTGGGGTCTAGCACTAACAGTACTTGAACAGAAACTCATTTTTTTTTAACATTGAATTAGTCAGGAAGACACTCCACAATACCAGAGATGAGGACCTTAGTCAATGGGAACAAGTCACTTATTCCTCTGGTACAGAAGAATTTTAATATTTGCTCAGTTAGATTTCAGGTGAATTTAGGCACTACATGAGCACAGTATATAAACTTTTAAGAATGTTTGTTCTTGTGCTTAGAAATCAGCTTCTTTCCAGGAAAAAAAAAGTCTTGGTGCTGGGAATTGTACTGTGCCTAACACAAGGTTCATTAAATGAACCTTTGATTCAAAGAATTTAATTATTAGCTAGTACGTCAAGCTGTAGGTTCACTTCAGTCCTCATATGATCTTTTTTTTGTTTGTTTTTGCAAGGCAATGAGGGTTAAGTGACTTGCCCAGGGTCACACAGCTAGTAAGTGTCAAGGGTGTGAGGCCAGATTTGAACACAGGTCCTCCTGAATCCAGGGTTGGTGCTCTATCCACTGCATCACCTAGCTGCCTCCTCATATGATCTTAAAGATCTAGACGTTAGGGGTTTGAACTTATTCTTAGAAAAATAAAAAACTTCCAACCCACCACTGAATTTAGGAATCCCATTGTCTCTATTGCATAGCACCTAATTTCAGCAAGAGGAGGTCCTCAGTAACCTTCCCCATAACATATAGTAGTACCAGGTAGTGTTGAAAAACATTTTGACCAATGATATATACATATCACATGACCACATGAACATTGAAAATGACATTGTGATAAAATAATGGGATTTGGCAGATGCCCAGGGGCCCCACCTGAAGACTGATTTAGAATTGATTGAATTGGGTAAGATTGAGAAACTGACTGAGAACCTACTTAAGAATGATTAAATCGAGACCACACATGGTGACCCTGAGTAGGGTGTTGTTCTCAGAGGCTGTGGACTATGCCATCAACAGGCAACCAATCAGCTTGAAGGGCCTCCCCTTTTGGGGAGCAAGACAGGAAGTAGGAAGTGGAGGCTGGCTGGCTGGATCTCTCTTTTCATTCAGGAACTGGCGTGGTGATGGGAGGGCCAGAAGAGAGTAGAAAGATCTACTCCATGTGTTCTCTATAGAAGTGTGGGTAGCTAAATAAAGGTAGCTTTCTCAACTTCTCTCTCTTCACTAACTTCTAATATACTTTAATAAATCCTTAGAAGCCTAAACTCTTGCTGAATTTATCAGTAATCTTAGCCATTTCCCCCCCCAAGACTGGGGTGGGGGGGCAGGTTAGGACCCACGTTAGATTTTAAACATCACAACATGTACAGTCTCTGATCAAAGACAGATTTCCCCAGATTAAAAATAAACTCCCAAAGCATGAGATTTCTAGTGTGAGAATGGACTTAATCAGGATTCCATTGGTGTGGAAAATCTTCATTGATAAAATTCAGCTACTGCCTCCATTTTGGAAACTAATGTCTTGCCTGGGTGGGCAAAAGGTGATGCCAGGGTTGTACCACTGTCTCACACTGTGCTGAGCCAGAACTCATTGTGAGGGCCACAAATTGGGAATACAAAGGCAAGAATTCTACAGGGAGCCCTCTAAGCAGGAGAGAATGGTATGACATTGATACATTATGAACTCTTCAAAAGGCAAAAGCCAAGCACAAGAAATCCTGAACTCCTGAAAACTCCAACTCTAAAATCCAACTTTCCCAGATTTAGTGTGGCTGCTTTAAGACTAATATATTTTGCATATTATGGCTTAAGCCCCCACCAATATAACATTCTCTATTTATAGACAATGTAGGAGTTACCAATTCAATAGCAAAATCATTTAATTAAGATGGAAAAGAAATATAAATAACAAGACTATATATTTCTTTAGGGTTGATTTCCCCTCATCTCTCACTGTGTCCTGCCAATTCCCTAAACATGATATCAGTCTCCTAGGTTTCTTTCCTTTTAGTATAATTGGAATATGAGCATTTCCTCCTCAATAGACCATAGCCCACAAATATCTCCAACCAAAGTGGCAAAGAGGCAAAATTAGGCATGGTTGACATAAAACTTCCAAACAATTAGTGATCCAAAATTGGAATAGGCTGCTTAAAGAGGTAGTAAATTCTACTCTTCCCCCACCAGTGGTCTTCAAACACAGGTTGGGTGACCACTGCTGGTAATCTGTGGTTGTGGAGGATTATTACATGGGTATAGTTTGCCAAGAAAACCCCAAATCGGGTCATGAAGAGTCAGACAGGACTGAAATGACACAATATCAGATGGTACCATGTGATTTCTGAGGACAGTTCTAACTTGGAAATTCCATGATACTGAAATTCTGGGGCACTTGCTTAGGTGTTCTTCCCAAAGTTTCCAGATAAGAGTTCAGCAATTCACATAGACATCACATCATGACAATAAAGCCTTGGGTTGATTTTTAAGCCAGTGAATCTGCATAGCATCCATATTTTTCAATATGCTTTTATTCATATTATCATTTAACCTTCCATTAGTCCATAATATAGATAGGCATTAATGACAGCCTTCTTCAGTGATAAAATTAGGAATAAAAATAATAGTAATGGTAAAAATAATACATGTTTGTTGACTTGACTTGAATGAAATGAGTTATCATAGCTATCATAGCCTAGATTACTGATTTTCCTAAAGCATAGGTCTGCCCATGTCACACACTCCCCCCACCTGTCAAACTCTAATGGTTCTCTATTTCCTCCAGGATCAAACACAAAATCTTCTTTTTGATGTTCAAAACCCTTCTTAATCTAGCCCCCTCCTACCTTTCTGGTTTTCTTAAACTTTACTTCCCATTCTGTACTCTTCAATTCAGTGACACTGGCCTCCTGACTGTTCCACAAATACAATGCTCCATCTCCCAACCCAGGCATTTTCCCTGACTGTCCACTGTGCCTGGAATATTCTCCCTCCTCAATTCTGCCTACTGGCTTCCTTCAGGTCCCAACTAAAAGCAATCTTCTACAGGAAGTCTTTCCTAACTCCTCAATTAAACTGCCTTCCTTCTCTTAATTATTTTTTACTTAACCTATATATAGGTTTGTTTGCTTGTTTCCCTTAATAATTTGTGAACTCCCAGAGGGCAAGGAGTCTTTTGTCTCTTTTTGTATCCCTAGAATTTAGCACAGTGCCTAGCACATAGCAGATGCTTAATAAATATTTATTGACTGACTAAATTGCCCACCCTTTCCTATCTCACCATTAGTCAAAGGATCCTTCGTACCTTCTCACTCTTGAAATTACTTTGTGTATTTATTTATTTATTTGTATTTGTGTTGTATTCGCTCAGTAGAACATAAGTCCCCCAAACAGGAACTATCTGTGTTTTTTGTCCTCCTCCCCTGCCTGGGACTGCTACCCAAGACTGTGATCTGGGTCCAAGTATGAACAAAACAACAGTCCTGCCTCAGTGCTAGCAAAGAGACCCCTGTACTCTCCTTCTGAAGTTGTTTGACACCCCCTTACTGTGTGTAGGCTAAGTTTAGCCACTGGTTCAGAGGCTCTGGAGGCCTGCTCGTGGTTTGCTGTTGCTGGGGCTAGGTCTGTGCTGGGTCTGCACCAGCACAGCCAGCGCTGGGCTGCGCTCTACTCTTATCCTGACTTTCCTGCCAACCTACTAAGTTGTCTTGGCTGGAAAATTATTTCACCCAGTCTTTTTGTGGGTTCTGGTGTTCCAGGAATTGTCTTATGGCATTATTTGAAGGTATTTGGAGGGGTCTTGGGGACAGCTCAGAAAAGTCATTGCCTTTCCTCCACCATCTTGGCTCCACCCCCATCTGTTGTTTTTTTTGTAAATCCTTAGCATGTCATGCAGTACCTAGAACATAATTTGTCCTTAATGAATACTTGTTCAATTACAGGGCATTGTCTTAGGTTGCATAATAAGTTATTAGCAGAAACTGGGCTAGAATCCTGATTCTCAATTCATTATCATTTCCACTATACCACACAAAATCTTTTACAATTGCATATTCTATGAGGGAATTCAGCAAAAGAGTTAAAACTTATTTCATAAAAACCCTTCCAAAAATAGCTACTTTGGGGATTGGCAAAACTGGCCCAGCTTAGAGTTTCTTCCAGATCTCTAGATCTTTCCTTTTTTTTTTCTTTCAAGTTCTGGCCTTTGAAATTATTTTTTTTTAATGTTTCCTCCCCATCCTCCCCTACTTCTTTATTTTAAACCACCAAGTGAGCTTTTCAAAGGAAATTCAATTTTTAAAATGTTTGCCTAAATGGAAGCCTGGATGAAGTATATAATATAGAGTATCTTTTTTTTTAAAGAGTATCTTTTTGTTAAGTAATTCTTACCATTATAGTTTGGGTTTCTAGAAGAATTTGGGTTTTGAACTTAGCCAAGGGACAAAAAATCAGAACATGCGGATGGTGCCCAATCGCAAGCAATTCCAGAGATCTCCAGTTTGGTTCCTGTGTTACAAGTGAATTTCCTATTTTTAGCCACACGTATTCATAGATTCATAGATTGTTGGAGTTGCAAGAGAGCTTAGAACTTTAATCCAACTTCCTTATTTTACCGATGAGGAAACCAAGTGTTGGAGACATTATGCAAATAGTTCACATACGATGCACAGCTACTAATTCACAAAGCTAGAACTCGAGTCCCAACTTTTGGCTTCGTAGTACAGTACTCTTTTTTACTGAACTCTACAGTGGAAAAAAGACCACAAGGGGGTCCCAAGTGGGAAGCCCATCAAGGTCATTCTTGTCAGTGACCATTATCACCAATTACACAAATTCAATAAAAAATGTATTAACCACCAATTCTCTGACAAGCACTGTGCAAGGTATTGGGGATGTAAAGACAAAACCTGCCTTCAAGATGCTTACGTGCAACTGTAAGGATATAAATAAAGATGATACAAAGTAGGGAGTCAGTCAGTCAATGAGCATTCATTAAGCATTTACTATGTTCCTGCTCTCAAGGAATTTATAGGCTCACAGTCTAATGAGGGAGATAACAAATAACTAACTGTGAACATGTGTGTATGTGTAGGTGTGTATGTGTGCATATATATGTCTTCTGGGCCAGGAAGAGATCTATCAAAGCAGGCAGATCCCCATAATTTTTTTTGTGGGGCAATGGGGGTTATGTGACTTTCCCAGGGACACACAGCTAGTAAGTGTCAAGTGTCTGAGGCCAGATTTGAACTCAGGTCCTCCTGAATCCAGGGCCGGTGCTTTATCCACTGTGCTACCTAGCTGCCCCAGATCCCCATAATGTGTATGTCTGTTCAGTTGTCATTTTTACATCACCTCTCTTTTGGAGGCCAATCAAATATTAGCAAAAAAAAAAAAAGAAAGGCATTCTCTGCCAATTCTCTCCTCCCAAGATCTCTCACCAGGATTGTTTCTCATGGCAACTGTGCATCACCCTTTCTCCATCAGGAAGTCAGAGGGTTAGAGGGCACTATAGCATGGAGGGAAGGGAATATAATGGATCAGCTCCAGAAGATAGTATTTGGCCCTGAGTCATTTGCAGGGGGGAGGGGGGGGGGCTGAGTCTTGAATGGAAAAAGATTGAGGAGGAAAGCTTGGGTGGTAGACAGGTTTAAAACATCAGCCTAATTTTTCCTGGGAATATAAACTATTCCCATTGAGTAAATGAACACATTCACATAACAGACACCAGTCAGTGCTTTATAAAGTATTTGTTGCTACTTTGTGCTCTAGTGTCCTCAGAGAATTTGTGTATCTCCCAGACTCTTAGATTTATACCAAGGGGTGAAATGAGTTGCTGGAGCATCTGTCTAAAGAAAATGAAAGATTGGGAAATTGATACACTTTCTAACAGAACATTTCATAGAATAATGGGAAGTCAGAGTTGGGAGAGACTCCAAAGGTCATGTAGTCTAACTCATATCTGGAAAGGAATACCCTCCACCACATTCCCCTTCTCCCCCTCCCCTACCCAAAGGAGCTATCCAGCTCTATTTGATAATTTTCAGTAAATTTAAAACTCACCACTTATGCCACAACCCAACACGTTTCTGGACAGCTCCAATTTTAACCTTATCTTCCTCTTGAGCTAAAATTTGCCTCCATAATTCCCATCCAGTGCCCCTAATTTTACCCTCAGGGACCAAACAAAGCAATGCCTTCATATACTCAAATGTTTCAGACACTCAGCTGTAATATATTCAGCTCTGGGGCCAGCTAGGTGGCACAGTGGATAAAGTATGGGTCCTGGATTCAGGAGTACCTGAGTTCAAATACAGCCTCAGACATTTGACACTTAGTAGCTGTGTGACCCTGAGCAAGTCACTTAACCCCCATTGCCCTGAAAATATATATATGTTCAGCTCTACTCCTTAAATTTTCTTCTTCCTAGGCTAAACATATTGAGTTTCTTCAACCAGTCTTTCTATGGCATATTCTCAAATGCCCTTGCCATTCTGGTCCTCTTTCTTTGCTCCACGTTGCCCATGTCCTTCATTAAGTTGGGACTTGTGGTCAAGCTTCTACTTCATGACAAACTAGGCTCTCTCATGTTCCCAAGGACACTGGTTGATCTCTGCCAATATTGCTTCATAGCTCCATATTTTATCACCTGTATCTCTAGGTTCAGTGGGACATGACTGAAATGACTGAACAACAGCTGTTCTCTGGTGATGCCAACAAAAACCTGCCCTTCTCTTCATATAGCCCAAGACCACCTACCCTGAAAGGCAGCTTGGAGCTCCTGCCTAACAGGGTTTGATCTGGGGCTTGGCCAGCTAGGACTAGAGAGTCCATCACTTAATTCAAAATTTTTTTCTAAAACATTTTTATTGAAAGTTTTAAGTTCCAAATTCTATCCCTCCTTTCTTCTCTCCCTCCCTAAGATGGTAAGCAATCAGATATAGGTTATACATGTAAAACATCTCCATATTAGTCATTTTGTACAAGAAGATTTGAATAAAATTTTTTAAATGAAAGAAAGTGAAAAATAGCACGCTTCAGTCTGTGTTCAATCAGTAACAGTTCTTTCTATGGAAGTAGATAGTATGCTTCATCTTTAGTGCTTTGGGATTGTTTTGCATCATTGTATTGCTTATAATAGCTAAATCATTCACAGTTCTTCACCAAACAATATTGCTGTTACTATGTACAATGTTCTCCTGGTTCTGTTCACTTCATTTAGCATCAGTTCATGTAAGTATTTCCAGGATTTTCTGAAATCATCCTGCTTGTCATGTATTATAGCACAATAACATTCCATTACACTCATATAACCGCAGATTGTTTAGACATTCCCCAATTGATGGGCATCCCCTCAATTTCCAATTCTTCTCCACCACAAAAAGAGCCACTATAAATATTTTTGTACAAATAGGTCCTTTTCCCTCTTACTCATTTGAGCCTCAGTTTCTCATATGTAAACATGGGGAATAATTATACTGATTGTAGAAAAAAATCTGTGAGAACCAGCTTGTTCATTTCTCATGCTTGTAATGTGTGCTTAAACCATTCTCAAAGACTTTACAAAGATGAGAAAACATACATAGACTGATAGTACTTTATGTCTTTTCAGTTATCTTTTTTTTCTCAGAATGAATTGTGGGGAGGGGTACTTGAAGATAATAACAGCACCATCTATAATATCTCCCCTTTTTTTGAAAGCTTCTTCAATTTGAGATGCTATAGCAGACCTTACTTTTTATTACTCTCTCCTGATTTTCCCCCTACCTCTCTGACCATTCCTTCTCAGTCTCCTTTACTTGATCATCCTCATTATATCCCCTAAATGTGGATGGTCTCCAAAGCTCTGTCCTGGTCCTCTTCTCTTCTCTCCCCATATTCTTTCTAGATGACTTCATCAACTCCCTGGGTTAATTACTATGCAGATGACTCACAGATTATGGACCCAGTCTTAGGCTCTATCCTGAGGTTCAGGCCCATATATCCAACTGCCTATTACACATTTCAAGCTATATGTCCCAGAGATATCTCAAAGTCAATAAGACTAAAACAATCCACTTATTTTTTGCCCCAAATCCACCTTTTTCCAAACTCCCCTATTTCTGTTGAAAGCACCACTCTTGTCCTGGTCTCTCTGAAGACCTGAGTTCAAATTCAGCCTTAGACACTTACAAGCTGTTTGACCCTGGACTAGTCACTTAGCCTCTATCTGCCTCACTTTCTTCATCTGTAAAATAGAGACAAGAACAGCATATACCTCCCAGAGTTGTTGTGAAGATGAAATGATGTAATATTTATAAAGTGCTTTGCAAACCTTAAAGCATATATAAATACTAGCTCTTATTGTCCACTTTGTATGTATCATCATTGTCTATTCTGCATCTTGTATATCCCCACTTGTTTACATGTTGTCTCCCTGTTTGAGTGCAAATACTATTTTTGCCTTTCTTTGTATTCTAGTGTTTAACATGGAGCTCAGCACATAGTAGGCACTTAATAAACACTTTATTGGTCGATAGAATGGTTGACATCTTTACCAGTAGAGGGAGCAGCTACAGATCTAACAAAGGACCAAAGGAAAAAAATCTGTCTCCCCTCCTGCTCAGGACTGTCATGAGAATCAAATAACATAAGCAATGAGATAAGAACTTGTCAACTGTAGAGTGTCATGCGAACATATTGGTGCTATCTTAAATTCATAGCATCATAGGGGTTGGAATGGGTAGGAACCATAGAAATCATCTAATTCCACTAGCTCATTTTACAGATGATGAAACTGTCCAAGATCAAGTGACTTATCCAAGGTCAAACAAGTAGCAGAGCTATGATTTGATTGCAAATCTCCAGGCTAGAAACCCAGTGTCTATTCCATTATGCCACAAATGTACGGTCTGAGAGAGGCCGTCCCCCCAGCCATCCTCATTTGTCTTCTCTTTGGGCTTTGTTTCTCTGCTCGTTCAGTGCTTCCTAACTGAGAACTACGTTTCATTTTTCTCCACTTTAACCAATGCACAAACATTTTTTCTGCCAGTGTCCAAATACATCAAATCCAAAAGGGAAGGAATATTTGGGATTTTGTTTTACCATGATCTCTTGTAAGCCTCAATCTCCAGGAATGTCTTGCCTCCTGCTATTCGCTGCTTTTTTTTAAGTTATCAGTTAATGAGCATATTATCATACTTCCTTTCCTAGATCAGAAATTCTATGAAGGTAAAATGCCTGCCCTTTCCTTTATTTCTTTTGTGAGGCCTAACACACAGGTATTCAATCAATATTTGTTGATTTACCAACCAAGGTGAAAGATGTCTTTAGAGATTTGATGGAGTCTATTTTAAAATGGATAATTTTGGCTTCTTTGCAAGTTTTCTCTTGTCACTTCTGAATCCAGGTGTAATTTTGTCATTCTTTCATTGTGTCCTACTCTTCGTGACCTATCAGACCACAGCATACCAGCACCTCCACTTTTAGCCTCTTTGTACTATCCGCAGGGTTTTCTAGGCACAGATACTGGAGTAGTTTGCCATTTCCTTCTCTGATGGTTCACCTCTTGTCAGAATTCTCCACTCTGACCTGTCTGTTTTGGGGTAACTCTGCATGGCATAGTTCATAGCTTCACTGAGTTACACAAGCCTTCCACCACAACAAAACAATGGTCCAGGGTGACTGAGGTATAATGAAGGAATGAGATACTCCATATTCAAGCCCTAGACTCACCCTTAGTAAGACTGAACCAGAGATGTCCAAAAGCTTATGAATCTAGTCACTCAAATGTTTGGAAACATCACATTTTCAATTACTGACTTTATTTTGAGAAGCTAAGGTTTCAGCCAACCAGCCCACATCATGGAAATATTCTTCTTCCAAGGTACAACATCACGGCATGAAGGATGAAAGTTAACTCTGAATCTAGAAAGGGGCAAATTCGAGTCCCACCTTCAACACATACTGACTGTGTGATCCCTAATGAGTCCCTTAATCCCTCAGTGCCCCTAGGCAATTTTATGATTCTAAGTTGCATGGTAAAGGAGTCTCTTTATTGGCAGCTCCCCACACCAATAAAATCACAAATTTAGTACAAAAAAAATCCTTATATACTGTCTTGGAGAACACTAGACCTGGACTCAGGAAATCTCAACTTCAGATACTTATGGCCTGTGTGACCTTGGGCAGGTCACTTAGCCTCTATTTGCCTCAGTTTCTTCAACTGTAAAATGGGATAATGAAAGCACTTCCCAGGAATGTTGTGAGGATCAAATGAGATAATATTTGTAAAAGTGCTTTAACACAGCCTGGAACATAGCAGGCACTTAGTAAATGTTATTCCATCCCCTTTCCCCTTTTTCCTTATAATTTAAATGTTCTTATTTTACAGATGAAGAATCTATGATTAAATGATTTACCCAATACAGTTAGACAGTAGCAGAGTAGGAATTAGAATTCACATCTCTCCACTGTTTGTTCCGTGTTCTGTTATTATACTGCCTCCCTGTGGAGAATCCAACAAAGAAAATCGATTACCTCAGCATTCTTTATTTCTGGGAGTGTGAGCACCAACCAGGCTGCATAAAACCTACCATAGACTAGCAAAGTAACTGGTCTATTTTAGAAACAATCAAATAGAAACAGCAAAATATGTCAACTGTCTCGGTTTTTAAAACGGGCTGGGGAGAAGGGGGCAGCCAAAATCCGATTCCTCTTTTTACTGCGGCTCTCAACCCCATAGGTTGCTTAACATCTCTCTTTCCATGCTATTTCAGAGACCAGATTTTTCTGCAGAGCTAAAACTCTATATGCATTTAATGTCAGACTTGCAACAGACCAGGATATGCCAAGCCGTGCAAGATAATTTGGCTCGACAGGAGAGAAAATGATTCCAGGGCAGCAGCCAACATGTGTATGTTATTTAAAAACACGGAGATTCCCAACTGGAGTCTTAAAATGCTACAGTCTCTTGAGGCCCCATCCCAGCCCATGATCCTACTGGGAGATGAATGAAAAGAGGCCTTGTTGCTAACAGGCTGAAAAATGCAACATCTGATATGGAGATGACGGATCAATCGACCTTCAACCCAAGTTCAGCCCATTCATGTCTAGGTCCCATGAGAAGCCCCCTTTTGTGGTGGGAACACCTGCTGAAGGAAGGCCTCCTCCCATGCTGAGAGGGAGGGGGACCCAGACTTTGGAAAGAATTAACTTTACATCCCATTTCATCACAATTCTTAGCACCAATAAGTTGGTGGACATTTTGAAGACTCATTACAAATGTCCATGGCTCATCAGAACTTCCTGCGGGTGCCAGAAAGTTAATATTAATCGTCCTGGACGCCAATGAGATGCCCAGAAGGAACAATGGTTTATTCTCTCTACTTGGATAGAAAGACAGTGGGGGGAGGTGGGGAACAGCATTCACTTTAGCAAGAGCAAACACACAGACCCAGAAAGAGTAGACTGAGCATCTTTTCAACATCCATGTTATGCTTATACTTTGACCAAACCATACAGAAAATATATCATCTTTTTCTACAAGTTTTGATCGTCACAACCCAAACTGCATTATTACTTCCTTGGTCAACAAAGGGTCAGCATGTTTAAAGTTGCTACCGATATCAGCACATCCCTTTTAAAGTCATCTTTGTTTCATTCAGTTCTAGGTCACAACGGATGGTGGAGAGAGGCTAGGGCCCCACCTCTTAATATATTTGGATTCTTTCGCAATCCCCTGTATCTTATTTCATTCATTGAAGAACATTATTCTAAGTAGGATTCCATGGACTTCACCAGACTGCCAAGATGGTTCATAACACAAAAAAGGTTAAAGACTCCTGAAAGACCCGAGTTCAAATCTTACCTCTGATCCTCATTAGTTGGTACATACATGGGCAAAGCATTTTTCCTCTAGGCTTCAGTTGCCTAATCTATGAAATGGGGAGAATATCTGTAACACTTACTGCAAGATCACATCGGTTAATCTATGTAAAGCTCCTTGAAAACACTTAAAGCTTCTTATAAATATTATATTTGCTAGCTTGTCTATTGTTCCTACCCCTCTTGAATGTTTGTGGGTAAACACAAATTTATCATGGGACAGCTAGGGGGCACAATAGATAGAGCACAGGGCCTAGAGTCAGGAATATTCATCTTCATGAGTTCGCACCCCATCTCAGACACTAGCTGTGTTACCCGAGACAAGTCACTTCACCCTGTTTGCCTCAGTTTCCTCATCTGTAAAACGAGCTGGAGAAGTAAATGGCAAACCACTCCAGTATATTTGCCAAAAAAAAACCCAAAATGGAGTTGCAAAGAGTCAGACATAACTGAAACAACTGAACAGTACATTGCATTCATCAGATATTTAATCATCTATGTTGTAACTTGCTCCCACACTTTGGTTTCTACTGAGACTAAATTGTGTGCTGAAACTCTTGGAACAAAATAAAAAGTATGTTTAGTTTCAATTACCTTAGAATTCTAGAGCCACAAAGGACCCTTCACCTTATCTGATTCAATCTCTTCAATTTTACTCCCAAGGAAAGGCTCACAAAATGACTTGCCCAAGGTCATACAGTGGATTACCAAGACTGGGACTAGATTTGGATTCTCAGAAGGATTTTCCTACTACTATCCTCTAGTTAAACCTGGAGTTAGGAAGACCTGGCTTCAAATCCTAACTCCAACACTATTTGTGTGACCTACCCTCTATGAGCCTCAGTGCCCCGATCTGTAAAAAGGGACAACAATATCTACAGTACCTACATCACAGGGTTGTTCGAAGGACCAAATAAGATCGTGTATGCAAAGTATCCCTTACGTTTATTTATTTTTTTTTTGGTGAGGCAATTGGGGTTAAGTGACTTGCTCAGGGTCACACAGATAGTAAGTGTTAAGTGTCTGAGGTCAGATTTGAACTCAGGTCCTCCTGAATCGAGGGCCGGTGCTCTATGCACTATGCCACCTAGCTGCCCCTATCCTTTACACTTTAAAGCTGTATTTAAAGAAAGGCACTTGAGGTTACTGAAGCGAGAGCTGGTTAGGAAAACCTGCTTCTGATGACCCAGCTGTTTATCTGCTTTGGTAGAGGAGTGCCGGAAGGTCTCTGTGCAAATTCCAAACCAACACTTCCCTCCCCCACCTCCAAAGTTAAATACTATGATTTGACTCATGGCTCATGCTCAGGAGTCTAAGCAGTGTCTTCCAAATGGATAACATCCTCTTAAATGCCCCAAGGTCATTAGAAGGCATATTGTAGAATAGGAAACCCTAGAAAAGGAAATTATACCTGCCACCCTGCTCCTGGGTAAAGACCATTCAAAAATCTTCAAATACCACCTCTTGAAAACAAGAGATGATTGTGGATAAAATAAAAGCCTGCTGAAACTCAAATCATGATACATGGTAAAGTCACTCCTTAATCTAAAGAGCCTATCTGATGACTACAGGGTAATCAAGGAAGAGGTAGTGGGAGGTGGTCTATGATGACCCATCATGAGCCACAGCTGAACTTGTTCAGTCGTTTCAGGTGTGTCTGAGTCTTTGTGACCTCATTGGGGGTTTTTTTGGTAAAGACACTGGAGTGGTTTGCCTTTCCCTTCTCCAGATCATTTTGCAGGTGAGGAAACTGAGACAAACAGGGTTTAGTGACTTGCCCAGGGTCACACAGCTAGTGTCTGAGGCAGGATTTGAACTCAAGAATATGAGTCTTCCTGACGCCAGACCCAGCGCTCTAGGCACTATGGCGCCACCTAGCTGCCCTAACCATACATATGCTTTGACACAGAGATATCACAACTAACCCTAATACCCTAAAGATACTAAGGAAAAAGGGAAAGGACACATCTTCACACACACACTCACAAAATTGTAACATTTTGTTGTAACAAAGTACTGAAAAGAAAGGGGGCACCTGCTGGTTGGGGAACAGCTGCATAAATGGAATGTGAATATAATGGAATATTATTGACCCATAAGAATGACAAGAAGAGCAATTAGAGAGAAACTGGGAAGTCAATGAAGCCTTACATGAAATGATGCAAAATGAGCAGAACCAAGAGAACAAGATGATACAGCAATGACAACATGGTAAAGAAAAAAATAGCTTTGAAAGATTTAAGCACCCTGATCAATGCAATAGCAAACTCCAATTCCAAAGAACCAATCTTGAGGCATGCTACACCTTTCTACCCCTTTCCAGGATGAGAAAGAATGGTCTCAAGGTGCAGAAGAATTAAATTTTCATGCACAGCCACCCAATGCAGGAATTTGTTCTGCCTGACTGTATATGTGCTAAAATGGCATTTTCCCCCCTTTTCAATAGGTTGAGAGAGGAAGTACACAAGAGAGGAGAGCTAGCAATAATGTTGCCAAAATAGAAAAGAAAGAAGATAGGACCACTGAAAGTATTTTTTTTTTGCGGGGCAATGGGGGTTAAGTGACTTGCCCAGGGTCACACAGCTAGTAAGTGTGAAGTGTCTGAGGCTGGATTTGAAGTCAGGTACTCCTGAATCCAAGGCCGATGCTTTATCCACTACACCACCTAGCTGCTCCCACTGAAAGTATTTTTAAATACACAGACTAGAAGACCAGAAGGAAACACAGACAAGCTGGACAGCTTAGAAAGTTACAAATTGAATTTATTATATTTATTATTTATTATATTTTAAATTTAAATATGAAATTTATTATATTTAAAAGGAAAAACAAACTCCACACAATAGAGCTTTTCGGTTTCATATATAATCTTCTTTTTCTGTTGTACTTCATATATGGAAATGCTGTTTTTTATTTGTTTTTTGTTAAGATCAGAAATTTTTTTAAACACACACATTTCCTTAAATAAACCATCCATTTGCCAAAAAGGAAAATTACCTGAAACTTTTCAGGAAGTCTTCCACTAGGAAAAGTAAAGAGTATCTTTATGCTTCTTCCCATCATCCTCCCTGTCCTCCAAAGGTAGACTATCCAACCGAAGCTCCCAGGATGGAAAAAAAAGTATTTAGCTGGTGATGTAACACAGGTCCGTTTCTGGTAGTAGTCTCCATCTGGAAAAGAAATTATACCTTCATAAGATTTGGCTTGCAAAGATATATTGAAAGCTACTGACTATAAAAAAACTACAATCAACACAATTTAATTTTCTTCTTCCTCAGTTTTTAATTTAGGGGAACCGATGACCTACTCTCTCACGCTGAAATTAATTAGGCAGACAAGTTCTTTGAAAAATGAGGTTAGGGGCGGCTAGGTGGTGCAGTGGATAAAGCACCGGCCCTCGATTCAGGAGTACCTGAGTTCAAATCTGGCCTCAGACACTTAACACTTACTAGCTGTGTGACCCTGGGCAAGTCATTTAACCCCAATTGCCTCACTAAAAAAAAAAAAGAAAAGAAAAATGAGGTTGGAGGGTCAGGGGTTCCCTGGAGGGTAATTTGGGAGTGGGCAGAACATGAAGTTTACTTTTGATTTCCTCCAATAATCATCTTTGATAGAGAAGAGAATTGTAGGGCTCTGGGATAAAATCTGAATATCTTTACTTCAGAGCTGGTTCTAAGCAAAACTGGGAAGAAGGTAAATTTTAATATGGGAAGAAAAACTCAATTTCACCTCCACTTTCACTGACCCCCCATGACAGATGTCAGCTGGAGCTGGCTCGAACTGATTCTAGAAAGCAGATTGTTAAATTTTATTTATACCTTGGTATAATAATAATACCTTGGTATATGCTCCAAGTCAGGGCTTGATTTATTGTTTTGTTGATTGACTTAAGAAAGTGATGGGGGAAATGTTAATAATGTAAATTAAATTTAAAAGCAAGTTTTGTACTTTTCTTCAAGAGAGCAATTAAACATTTACCAGCACACTATCTGATAAGTGGATACAGCGCTTGGGACCCTCACTGTGGTGTTGAGGCCACTAGGTGGTGCCACAGTGCATAGAGCACTGGACCTGTAGTCAGGAAGATTCATCTTCCTGAGTTCAAATCTGGTCTCAGACACTTATTAGCTGTGTGACACTGGGCAAGTCACTTCACCCTGTTTGGCTCAGTTTCCTCACCTGTGAAATGAACTGGATAAGGAAATGGCAAACCATTCTTGTAGCTTTGCCATGAAAACCCCAAATGGGGTCACAAAGAGTGAGACATGACAGCACTAAGAATAATCTTTCCTATTGGGAATAAAGGGATCTGATAAACTTGTTGGGACTATACTGCCATGATCTTAATGAGTTTCCTCAATTCTTTTCTTCTGATTTTAAAGATTTCCCTGTATTTCAGTGTGAAGTAGTGGATACAGAGCCAGGGAGACCTGGGTTCAAGCCCCACATCTAATAAACACTTGTTTGTATGGTCATGATCAAATCATTTTTCCTTTTGGTATTTTAGGAAATTCTTTAAGGCTAAGTTTCAAAGAAGGAACCAACTGGCACTGGGGAAGGGAGTTTCTCCACATGGGAGTTCCTTATATCAATGAAATTACAAGTCTCATCTTCCTTGTGTTATCTATACTTTCTTACATTTTAAAAAGGAAGCTTGAAGAGAGTAATATTCAACAAATCTCTAATACTGAAATTTTAGGCATCAAAGAGTTTGATCAGGTATATGTGGTGGGAAAAGGAGGAAGGTGGTATTTCATGGGAAAAGGTCATTTGCAAAAGTTCTTAAGCCCTACCATGTCTGAATACCTAAGCAGAAGGCTTGTCATGCTTGGAGGACACTGCTTTAAGCTTTCAACTCATTGGGGCTATGCTCTGAATGTAGAGACTGGTTCCTGTCCCCATGAAGCCCTTCACCTAAGAGATACCAAAATTGATCACTAAGGTTGATGATAAGGGAGCCATTTTCTCCTCTGCGTCAACTCGAAAACCACCAAGGAAGAGAGAGGTACCATTTTTTTTTCTGAGTGGAACCTCCTTTGAGCAGTCTTCATGACAATGAGGAGCCAACAGGACAAGAATGAAATAAATGCATTCTTCCCACTTGGTCATTGAGGTGGAAATGGGTTACCGAGATCCAAATGATGATGGGGTTCTTGCCAATTCACTCTAGATGGGCAGCTTTGAAATCTCAGTGTGGGATGGGGTAGGGGGAAGGGGAAAATCCTAAACCATCTTAGCTAAGCATGATTACTCTCATTGAGGAAACCATCAGGCATAGAGCAAACTTAAAAGTTCATGTTCATATTTAACACCTATTACGTGTCCAGAGCTATGCCAGGCACTCAGGAAGGAAGCCAACTGGCTAAGCAGTCAGACAGAACAAAGCAGTTTACTTTCATTGCCTATGTGTCAATAATTAGATATTTTGTCCTCTACCCCCACCCCAAATAAAAAATCAAATAAACTTCCCTTCTTTACAGCAGAATGCATGGGCTCAGAGGGGAGTGGGAGGGACATTTTCTTGGACCATTTTCTCAGGAATAATCTGGGCTTCTTCCTGAAGACATAGCCCCTCATAATCCCATGTGCCATCCAAAGCTCAGTCCTTTTCTGTCTTTTAAACACAGTCTCTATTTTTATCTAAAAAGCTTTAAGAGCCTAAGGATTATGCCTAATTCTCCAAAAGTATATCTAAGACACTCAGACCCCTTGGTGCCAGAGCAAAAATACTTCCAGGCTTACATTAAATGGATTGAATAGACAGTCTATGCAGTATAAATTTATGGTATACCCATGTCTCTATTTCTCTCTGTTCTGTGAGTCTACCTTGCTGGATTTTATGAGTAAATCTCCCTAGGGCCCTTGAATCAAAGGGCCTTTCTAGGGGAAATGGGATGGAAATTTCAGGGTCAGATTTTGACATTGAGTAAGGGAGAGCTTCCAAATAATTAGAACTACTCCCAAGTAAAATAGGCTGCCTTGAGAGAAAGTAGGCTTCCTTTGATTGGGGTCCTGGTAGCAGTAGAGGTCTTCTGAGCTTCCTTATAACTTGGGGACTCTTTGTATCTGTGACTGTTGGCTTTGGGGGGTTGGGGGTAGGGTGGCATTCACAGGAACAGAAGAGTGGCTTGGGTGAGGGCCCGTCTATAAATTGGACACACTGCTGTCCCAGTCCTTGAGTGGGAAAAGGTATTATAAGCTGACAATAGCACTGACTCAGGAGACAGAGGACCTATGTTCAAATTCCAGCTCTGATGCTCACCTCCTGAGTGGCCTTGAACAAGTAATTTCTCCTCTGCACTCCTCCATTTCCTCATCTGTAAAATAAGTCATAGTTTCCAGAACTATGATTCCATGATTTAAGTACTTTATACGATATGGCTAATGCTATTCCTTTGGCCATCTATTCCATTTATAAAGAACCCTTTTAGTGAGATTGTGGGAGTGGTGGTCTCATGTTCATTGTTCAGACAGCTCCTGTCATGGGTCATACAGGCATAGGGTTTAGAGCTGAGATTCAATTCAACTCTACAAGCATTATTAAGTATCTGTCATAGACACTGGAAATACAGAGATAAAACAAAGCTGAGTCTGCCCTCAAGTAGTTTATATTCCACCGAAGAAGAGGGAGGAGGAAAATGTGCATAGATAAGTGAAAAAATATGTGAAATTAATGTAAAGTAATGTTGTAGATGGGACAGGGGAATACAAACAACTTGGGAAGCCAAGAAAGAACTCTTGTAGCAAGAAACAGCTGAGCCAAGCCTAGAAGGGAGCCAAGGGTTACAAGAGGCTGAGGGGAAGAAGGGAACATTTCAGATATGGGCACACAGGTGGGGGATGGAATGTCATCTACAGAGAGCAGAGAATGTCAAGGCTTTTAGAGACTTCATCCAGTCACCCCATTATACAGATGAGAAAACCGAAGGCCAAGGAGGCCAAAGGACTCACCCAAGCCCACACAACTAGCAAGTGACAGAACTTACTGTCTCCAAATCCATTCAGATAGCAAATATGGGAACCTGGGCCAGAGGCAAAATGAAGCCAAATGAGCTTGATTCTCATAATGTGGCTGAAACCTTTCATTCTGAATGAGGAAAATGCTGGAGTAGGGATTGGCTCAGGGTGAAATTAAACATACAAAGTATCTTACTAACCATGAAATCAGTGACCTCAATTCTCTTTTCTCCCTTCAACACACACACACACACACACACACACACACACACCACATACATACACAGACACCTCACACACATGTACACGTATACCCCCCACATACACACACACCACACATACCTATATAATGTACACACACCCCACACACATACACACTTCATACACACAAACATATATACACCCTACATACATGGACACCTCACATACATGTACACATATGCCCCACATATACACACCACACATACCTACATAATGTACACACACACATACCACAAACACACTTTCCAGCAGTTCAAGGACTTTCACAAATTCTGTCTAAATAAACATACATAATCTATAGGAATATAAGAAGGCTTTGAGGCAGACTGACCCATCTGCTGGCAGAGAAGGAAGGTTTCTGAAGCATAGCTATAGGAACATTCATCATGTTTCTCCTCATCTTCTATTCCTCACTTGCTTTTTTTTTTTTCCTTTTCCTTTTTGGCCAGAAAAGTCAATCTGAAATTAAGAGATATAATAGGAGCCACAGGATAGGCCTGAAAGGCATATTGTGCTCCAGGGAAAATTGGAGAATCCTACAAGATAAGTGGAAGCAGCTTTTCTCTAATGATCGGGAGGGACACTTTAGAGAACTATCTTGGGATGCTAATTAAACATTTCTGGAAAGTCTATAGGCCCACATAAAGGGCCAAATGAACAAGCACACCAGGAATTCAGGGCACCAAATAGAAAATCAGCTCCGCAAACATCAGGTACTTTGTTGATTACAGTTGAAAACTAATGATTGAAGTGATCTTGCATATGGACATGGAATTAACTCGATGTTTGGGTTTTTTCTTCCTTCTGCAGGGTCAAGGGTTTACAGACACAGAATGGAGAAATGGAAACTCAGACCTCATCAAACGAGTAAGTGAAATCAAGCAGAGCGGTTTGGCAGGGCTAATTGGCCAGCCTAGTCAAAGTTTTCACCAAATGAAACTGCAGAGGAATGAACATCTTGTGCTCCAGCCAAGGGCTACAGCAGCACCGGCAGGGCCTCGAGAGTCACCCCAGTGAGTGCTGGTTCTGCAAGGACACTGGACCCAAAGGCAGCTCAGCAGCTATAGTTGGCCATGAGCCTGGGAGCTTAACCCTTTCAGCACTGGAGATTCGGAAAGGATGAGGCCCCTGAAGACTTCTGTAGAGCGAAAATGTCTATAGCTGACCTCTTCTTTGGGTGATAAGATGAGGGAGCAAGGTACAATGTATAAGATAAATGTGTCCACAGGGGTTGCCTAAGTGTATAGCTGTGGCTTGTGGGTGGTATGTCTAGATGTGCTCTGAGACCTGGCCTGCCTCTGCGGATAGGAGCAAAGCCAAGGGCACTATTATATTGTAACTGTAGTAGTTGGGGTGAGTGGGTGGGAAGCATGTAGGTCCCAGGAGTGCCACAAAGCTCTTCTCTCCAGAGGGATATTAGGATAGAATTATATTGATCTGTCCATCTTTAAATATTTCTGGTCTAGAAGTATAAGCCTGAATTCAAAAAGAAAAACACTTCCTTGGTTGTTCTTTTTTTTTTTTTTTAAGTGAGGCAATTGGGGTTAAGTGACTTGCCCAGGGTCACACAGCTAGTAAGTGTTAAGTGTCTGAGGCCAGATTTGAACTCAGGTACTCCTGTATCCAGGGCCGGTGCTCTATCCACTGCACCACCTAGCTGCCCCTCCTTGGTTGTTCTTAAGGGGGAGCATAGGCCTTAGCTTATGTTTGTTAACTTAGTTCCTTCCCATTAAACCCTGGTTACACAAAAGACCATCACAAATAGTGAATAGTGAGTAAATCCATTTTATCCAAGCCAAAAAGCAAACAGAAATTGGAGGTGTTCCATAGATTAGAATATACCAGAAAATGCATGCGTGGGTAAGCTCTTTAGCTAGAAGTGAGATTATATCTCAGCTTAAACAAAGAGGATGGGTCTGATCTCCCCCAAGGAGCTCCCTTCTACCAGTCTCTAAGGAGGCAAGATAGAAATCAGGTACATGTTCAAGATCAAGCTTCTCCTCCATGTCTTCAGCTTCTCTCTTCATATATCTCTGTCGATGAGTTTCTAGAATCACATGTCTCTGAAAAGGGCCTTAGAATTCATTGAGTCCAACTTACTCATCTCACCACTGAGGCTCAAAGAAGTTAAATGACTCCCCCAGGGTTGCACTGAGGTTAAATCTGAACTCAGTTCTTCCTGACCCCAAGCCCAAAGCTCTACCCATTGGACCAGCGAACTACCTCCAAGACAAGGGAAGCGGTGTGTACTAAACCAATCGAATCCAATCCAATAAACATCGATTAAGGCCCTGATATGTTCCAGGGAAGTGCTGGGGATACAAATAATTTAAAAAAAAACCAATGCTTTAAAGAAATTTATATTGTAAAGGGGCAGATAACACATAAAAGGAGGCAGGGAAATGAGGGGTAGGGGGAGAGGTACAAGATACTTGGGAGAGGGAACATCCATGATGTTGAAACCAGGCACAGAAGTAGAAACAAAGCAGAGTAAAATTACTTTCTACACTCTATAAAGGAAGGCATTGGGGGGCAGCTAGGTGGCACAGTGGATGAAGCACCAGCCCTAGATTCAGGAGGACCTGAGTTCAAATCTCATCTCAGACACTTGACACTTACTAGCCATGTGACCCTGGGCAAGTCACTTAACCCTCATTGCCCCACAAAAAAAAAAAACCTAAAACAAATAAAAGAAGGCATTGAGAGGAGTTTGGAATCTCTAGTTCTCCAATCAGAGGAGAGAGGAGGCTGAGGGTAGTGTCAATCAAGCCTTGAATCAGCAGCATGGAAGTGAGATTAAGAAGGCAGGTTAGAAGTAGATTCCCAACACAGAAGAATTAGATCCTAGAGGCAATAGGGAGTCACTGGAATTCATCAATCAGGGAGATGAAATGGTCAGACCTATGCTTTAGGAATTTCAATTTGACTGCTATGTGGAGGATGGTTTGGAGAAGGAAGAGACTTAAAGACATTTGGGAAGCTATTTAAATATCCTAGTGAGAGGTGATGAGGGCCTGAATAATAGCAGCAGCCATGTGAGTAAAGAGGAGATGGATGTGGAGGTGTTGGGGAGGCAGAGGTGATGAGCTTGGGCAATTACTTGGCTGTGTGGGATGAGCTAGAGTGAGGAGTCAAAAAAGACACCAATGTGCTAGTGCCTCTGCAGAATTAGGGGAAGTTCAATATGAGGGTGGCTATTTTGGATAAAATGATGAGTTCTGTTTTGAACACATTTAATTTGATGTACTTACAGGATATTCAGTTTGAACTGTCTTATAGGCATTTTGAAGAGAACCTGAGCTCAGTATATAGATTTGTAAGTCAGCTATGTAGAAAAGATAATTGAAGTCAGAGGAGCTGATAAAATCACTAAGAAAGGTTATAGAAAGAAAGAGAAGAGAATGAGTCCTAGGACAGAGCCTTGGGGAATTCTTATTGTTTGGAGGGATATGAATGATGATATACAACAAAAGAAATTAAAAAGGAACACTAAGAAAAGTGGGAATAGAACCAAGAGAAATGGGCATCACAAAAACCCAGAGGAAGGAGAGTATCCAAAAGAATAGAGCAGTTAATAGCATCAAATGCTACAAGGAAGTCAAGAAAGACAAGGATTGAGAAAGGTTCATTCCATTTGGCAATTAAGAGGACATGGATAACTTTGGAGCTAATGTATTCAGTTGAGAAATGAGGTTGGAAGTTAAATGGGTTGAGAATTAACTGAGGAGAGAAGGAAGAGTGTAAACAGTTTTTCTAGGAAATTGACTATAAAAAGGAAGAAAGATAAAGATATCTTGGGGGATGGTAGGGTCAAGTGAGGGCTTGGGAGAAGGATTAAATATTAAATAGGAGATTATTAAAGATTATAGAGAGAATGGGAGCTGACACAGGGGAACTCTGCCAGAGGAGACAAAAGGAGTTGGGATCAGGTGTACAAGTAAAGGTAAATAAGGACCATCTTTCTTTTCATCAGAAACTAGAGTGAAAGAAGAGAGAATAGGGGATGGTGTCGAAAGATTTTGAGATGTAGAGTAAAGGAGAACAAATAGGTGATGGCAAATAGCCTTTAATTTCTAAATAAGATATCTGCTGAAAGGTTGGGGGCTGAAAGGAGGTAGAGAGAACAGAAAGTTTAGAATAGTTGATGAGAAGAATTTGATAGAAAATCAATTAGGGAAGAGTTACTGCAACGAGAGCTTAGTTGAAATGAACTAACATAAATTTGTAGTGGATCCAGGTGAGCATTTTTGCATGATTTCCTTTAGTATCATTTAGCAGCAGATAAACAAAAGTGATGGAAGTAATACTGAACTTAGCAATGTTAAGGGCTAAAATTCTAGCTAAACTGTCTAAAATATCTAATGAGTGGTCGCCAATAAATTATAAGCTTTATCAAGAGTTAGACTTTTAAGCATTTATTAAGGAGAATAAGAATTTGATAAAGATAGAGAGAAAGGCCTAGATTCCTATCTATTAAAGGGAGAGCACATTTCTAGCTCCCTTCTCTGCTGGAGTCCTCAGGAAAGAGCCCCAGTCAGAGTGCTAGGTTCCTCCTTCTTCCTCCCACGAGCAAACATCACTTCCTGATGCCAAGGAAAAGCCACATGGCCTTGCCCTCTGAGGCAATTTCCTCATGGTGGAGCTTTCCTATAGTAAGTCTCCAGTAGGTGGCATCATTACAATCATTACAGCAAGCAAGATATAGATTGTATCGGGACCAGGGAGCAAAAGAGTCAAGAGTCAAGGACAGAATGATCTTTAACTATAGGGTCAAGATTGGGAAGAAAGGAAAGTGGAGCCAGAGCAGAGGTCATTAACTATAAGAGTAATGACCAGGGGGCAGCTAGGTGGCACAGTGGATAAAGCACCGGCCCTGGATTCAGGAGTACCTGAGTTCAAATCTGGCCTCAGACACTTGACACATAAAAAAAAGAGTAATGACCAGTAGAAGGATAAATGAAAAATTGAATTAGGAGAAGCAAGATATAAGGAGAGATGGAATGGTCAGTTAGTTAGATTGGATAAAGGAATTTCCAAATTCTTAATCATGAAAATGGGAGAATGCAATGCTTGTGGGTGAAGGTGAAATCAAGGGTGTGAACATCACTGTAAGAGGCTGAGGTGGAGTAAAGGAAACTTTACAGATCATTTAGCCATAGTATCATAGAAACTAAGAGTTAGAAGGAAACTTTAGAGAGCATCTGTCCAAGCCTTTCCTTTTATAGCTGAGGAAATGAGTCCCAAAGTGATGAAGTCACTTGCCCATGGTTACACAGCTAGTTAAATTGCAGAACTTCCACTGACTTCCAGTTCAGTGATCTTTCCACTACATCATTCCATCACTCATGGTCAATTGCCAAGTGAGTGATATCCATCAGTAAGTGCTGGAGGAATTCAGAGGAGAGACAGAGAGAGCACTGTTGGCTGGAAGGATCTAGGGAAGCTTCATAGAGGTGCAGGATACTTGGGAAAATGAGTCACCTTTTGATAGGTGGAAGGGAAGAAGGGCTATAGATTGGTGCAGGCTGGGGATGGGTGGATGGGGACGTAGAACACCATGAGCAAAAGCCCAAGAACAGAAAAATGTAAGCCCTATCCCAGAGATAGTTTGGCTCAGAAAGAAGTTTCTGGAAGGTGAGTTGTGGGAAAGCAGGCTGGAAATGTGGGTTCAACCCTCTTGCCATGGGGCTGCCAATCCCTTTGAACAATCCCTGGACCTTCTTTTCTTTTTAGAAAATGTTTTAATTGCCAATTAGTGAATGGCTCACAACCTTTCAGATACCTTGATCCTTCTTTTATTTAGGGGACCAACCAGAAAACATACTCAAACTTTTTCCAGAGTCCCCAGAATAAATAGAAAGAACTGACCCACTTCGGATTTACACCTCTCCAGAAAGAGCAAAAACATTTGCTTTCCACATCAGCTAAATCTTTGGGGCTCCAATGCCAGACCTAACAGGCTCATGCAGGCGAGTCTGACTCCAGACAGGTCCTATGATGCCTTGGGTTGTGAAACCCAAAGTTGAGAAGCCGTCTGTCAACAAAAATCATATCAGTCCCATGCCTCATCAAGGAAATTAGCTCAGAGAAAATGCCAAGTGCTTTAAAAATGAAATGGATGGACATTCCATTCAAATAAGCTACCCTACCCTTTGTATACCCCATGGGTCCCTGGAGATGTGTATATTCTAGAAATGGGGTTAGATTTGCCCAAAATAAGAGTGTTCTCCCTCCTCCCACCCTTGGTTCAAAACTAACAGATGAGGTCTCTGTGCCTCTCCTAGAACTGCCTGAGGCTAATTCTAACTGATGTCCAGCTTTCCGATGTGGGATGTCTGATATTTGACACTATTTACTAATGATGACAGATTGTTACCAGGGGAATGTCTACACATCTCATGCAGCCTGAAAAGGAGGTTGGGGAAAAAAAGAGGATGGGAGGTGGGTCAGGACACAACATTACATGGGCTTGTCTCAGCCCACAGAATGTAAAATTATCCCTCTTTAGAGCAGCTGTTTGGGATGGGTTCCCCACCCCCCCCACCCCCCCCACCCCGAGAGGGAGGAGGGGAACAGAGGGGTTTTTTTTAATTCAATGTTTAGGAGATGTGAGTATAGGACTTACCTCATGCCCCATTCTAGTACAAGTTCACTAATGGACCTACAGTGGATCTTTAATCCCTAAACCTAAATCTTCCTCCAAGTAGAACATATAAATGTTCTAAAGTAGCTAAAATCTTGCAATCGAAGATGGCGAACTTGGAAAGAGGTATGGTTCTGAAAGAATCATTAGTGTTTGGAAAGTTGGGGAGTCTTCTGTCTCTGTGGATGCTATATGCAAAGGACATTGGCTTCTTTTATTTGTTTGGCCATAACAGGACAGCAAAGGGGAACAAAGAATGAAGGTGTGATTAAGCCAACTGACTTTCTGGACAGGAATAACTCCAAGAGTGGGTTTGAAATCAGATTCAAATGTGTTGAAGTGATCCAGATGCTAAAAAAGTTTACCTCTTTAAAAGTGAGAACCCAGGGGTGGGCTAGGTGGCACAGTGGGATAGAGCACCAGCCATACAGTCAGGAGGACCCAAGTTAAAATCCAGTCTCAGACACTTGGTAGCTATGTGACCCTGGGCAAGTCACCTAACCCCAATTGTCTCCCCCCACCAAAAAAAAGTGAGCCCAGTGAAAGGAAACTAGGAAATTCCTTTCATTTTGGATGGAGAAAGGGTAAGGAGGGAGAGAAAATGGAATGGGGGGGGAGGGAAAGGAGAAACTATTATGTCAACATTGAGGAATTCTAAGTCAACATTGAGGAATTCTAGGCATGGAAAATTCCTACAAAAGTACAGATCTACAACTGTAACTTGTAGCCTTCAAGTGTTATCTAGAGCAATGATATTTGTAGTGGCTTCTCTAGGGTCAGACAGTTAGAATATGTCAGAACTGAGCCTGGTTTCTTCCTGACGCACAAGGCCAGCCATCTATTCATTATATCAGACTAACTCTCATGGAAATAGTTATTGTTCGCATTTGAATGCTAAGGAACTGAAAATGAAGAATACTTTTTAAGTGTTCATATAATGAAACCCTCCAAGCCTTTGCTCAGACCATTCCCTCCACCTAGAATGCCATCCCTGGTCCTCTCTGCTAACTTCTCAGCCTTCAGGATTCCACTTGAAATCTTTCCTTCTCTTTCTCCCATTCTAGCACATGATGATATCACCTTCTGAATTCCTACAGCATTTATTATTATTTTGAGGGGGCGTGAGACATTTGGGGTTAAGTGACTTGCCCAGGGTCACACAGTTAGTAAGTGTCAAATGTCTGAGGTTGGATTTGAACTCAGGTCCTCCTTAATCCAGGGTCGTTGTTTTATCTACTGTGCCACCTAGCTGACCCTCAATTACTTTTTAAAAGAATGTAAAATGATCTTGTGACTATAAAATTTGAGAACCACCACTAAATTGTTACTAGATACTCTAGAAATGGGAAGGTAGGTGGCACAGTGGATAGAACACTAGGCCTGGAGCCAGGAAGACCTGAGTTCAAATCAAGCCTCCGACACTTACTAGCTGTATGACCCTGGGCAAGTCCCTGTTTGCCTCAATTTCCTCCTCTATAAAATGAACTGGAGAAATAAATGACAAACCACCCTAGTATCTTGGCCGAGAAAACCCCAAATGGGGTCACGAAGAGTTGGACATAACTGAAATGACTGAACAACAACAAACAACTCTACAAATGGAGAAATATAGAGACAAATAGCCAAAACATAGCATAACATATGAATCTTGCATATAGTAGGTGATTAGTAAATATGTTTAACTGAATAATCATTGGATCAGCTTTCACTACTGACATACTGTCAATTCATGCCTTTTTGGCATGAAGCTTCGTGTTTTGGCTGCAATGTCACCTGTTCTGGGTGTAGGTAGGGATGCCCAACTTGATCTGTCATCCTTGAAAATTTCTGTGAACTCATAGACCAATGGGCCAAAATGAAATAAGGTCAGAAGATATCAGAACTGACATAAGAGTATGGCTAATGACTATAATAATACAGCCAAAACAAGTTTGTTTCTTCAATGAAAATCTCTTATGAATTATAATGAACAATGCTGGTCCTAGAGAACTGACAAGGATACATACATCTTTGCAGTGTATTGTCAGATCCAATGAATAGGTCAGCTGCTTTAGGCTCAATGTTTTTCTCCTATATTGGGGCAGCTGTGGGATTGGGGTGTGGTGAGGGAAAAGGATAAAGTAAAGGACCTCGGGAATCAGGGAAGTCCTAAACTCAAATTCAGCCTTGGATACTTCTTGTTAGGGTTAAACTGACTATGACGCACACTGCCAACATAACATGCAATATAGCACTTCAAGGTTTGCAAAACACTTTATAAATAATATCTCACTTTATCCTCACAATGACCCTGGGCATTAGGTACTATTATTATCCCCATTTTACAGATGAGAAAACTAAGGCAGGCAGAGGTTAAGTCAGATTTCTAGTAAACCTTAAAGTGCTTGCTATAATAATTTTTATATTATTATCTATGTCTAATCCTCGTTCACAACTAGTTCATGCCTTGATTCATTGTTTTTTACCTGTCAAATTTCATCAGGTCTAGGCAGCTTTTTACTTACTTTAAGTGGAATGGGATGATTTTATTTATTACTTGTGAAGAAGTGAGGGGGAGGGAGGATGACTGTAGAGAGTAAGCTGAGAGATAGACAGGGTTAAGAGGAAATGTTCCTGGAGTGAAAAAAAGGCAACACTAAAGTGAAACAATAAATAAATGATGCTGGTTCTAAATAATAATATCTGTGGATAGAGAAGGCTGGTAAGGTTAGTATTGGCAGGAACCAAATTATGTAATAGCAAGAAGCAGAAGGGTAAGGGGCTCCCTAGCTGCACCCCCTTCCCCAAAACAAAAACCTCCCCCAAACGGATTTAGATAATTCACCAGACCACATTATGATGAGGAAATCCAAGAAAAAGTCACCATGAGTAATTTTTCCAGCCCAGATTGGCGTAGGGAGACAGAGAAGTCTATAAAGACTGGGAACAGGTCCTAGGATGGAATACACCAGTAAATCTGGAGAGGCTGTGAAATGGGGCAAGAAACACCAGAACCATATGGGACATATCTAGGCACATAGCAAAGCCCCTTGATGAGGACAGGTGCACACTGGCATTTTTGTTGTCACTTACCAGTGCTAAGTCAAAGATGCAAGGTGGATCAATGAGGGACCTGTGCCCACCCCCACCCCTACCCCCACACTCACCCCTGGTGGTCTCAGGCCCAATGTAATTGACCCAAAGAGGAGAAAGTTCAGAAATAGCAGCAGCAGTGTGGCTCAGACCCCAGGAACAGAGAGGAGTATCAGTTTTCACCTCCAGTCGTGTCTGAATCCTACAGAGGAATATCCTTGGCAGAATCAGACCAAGGGGAACCTTTAATCCTGACCCAGCAGAGCTTCCCAGCTTGCTGACAGTGGCTGAGTCCAGCAGCAGTCTACTATTGCTCAGACTCAAACCTAGGTAAAGGAACTTGCAAAGCTCAGACTTGGATGGGGAGGGAAGAGAGCAGCAATTAGGCATTGCCATGCATCAGACCACTTTAGGAATTCTGGGAAACTTGCAGGTCCCCAGCCTGAACTGTCCTAAGATCCTGGAACAATACAACATTCAATATTTATTCCAAGAAAGCTGAAGTAGGAGTACCTCAGACCTTCCCTTTACAAGTTCACAGAGTCCAACCCCAACATCAGGTAGGAAGGCCAGGGAGTAGACTGAAAGAACAAACAAAAAAATAATAATTTCCACCTAAGTACTTTTATGGCAACAGAAAAACTCAAGGCAAAACCCAGAATAAGGGAATGACTCCAAAACATCTACAAGTAAAATCTCAAAGAAAAACGTAGCTTAGGTACAAATAATTCCTGGAAGAGATAAAGCAAAAGGGGTTTTTATCATAAAAGTATTTTATTATTTTCCAGTTACATGTAAAGATAATTTTCAACATTTGTTTTCATAAGATTTTTAGTTCCAAATTTTTCTCCCTCTCTCCCTTCCCTCCCCCCCCTCAAGACAGAAAGCAACCTGATATAGGTTATATATGTACAAATACATTAAACATATTTCTGCATTAGTCATGTTGTAAAAGAATCAGAACAAAGGGAAAAACCTCAAAAAAGAAAAAACAAAAACAAAAGTAGAAACAGTATGGTTCAATCTGCATTCAGAATCCATGATTCTTTTTTTTTCTGGATGTGGAGAATATTTTCCATCATAAGTTCTTTAGAATTGTCTTAGATCATTGTATTGCTGAGAAGATCTAAGTCTGTCACAGTTGATCATCACACAATGTTGCTGCTATTGTGTACAACGTTCTCCTGGTTCTGCTCACTTCAATCAGCATCGGTCCATTTAAGTCTTTCCAGGTTTTTCTGAAATCAAAGCAAAAGGGTTGTTTTTTGTTTGTTTGGTTTTGGTTTTTGGTTTTTTGCTGGGCAATGAGGGTTAAGTGACTTGCCTAAGGTCACACAGCTAGTAGCTGTCAAGTGTCTGATGCTGGATTTGAACTCAGGTACTCCTGAATCCAGGGCTGGTGCTTTATCCACTGAGCCACCTAGCTGCTCCAAAAGCAAAAGTTTTAAAAGGAATTTTTTCTTTTTCTTTCTTTTTCTTTTTTTTTAGAGGCGATAAGGGTTAAGTGACTTGCCCAGGGTCACACAGCTAGTCAAGTGTCTGAGGCCAGCTTTGAACTCCAGTCCTCCTGAATCCAGGGCAGGTGCTTTATCCACTGTGTCACCTAGCTGCCCCATAAAAGGAATTTTTAAAAATATTTTTTGTCAATGAAGTGAAAGTGTTAGAAGGAAAAAAATGGAAAAAGAATGAGTGCTATGAAAGAAAGAATTGGAAACCGGGAATTAACAACATGTCACAAAAGGTACAAGACCTTGCCAAGCAATAAGTTCACTGAAATTGGAATTGACCAAATAGAAGGCAATGCCTCCATGAGGCAACCATACTCAAAAAGAAGTCAAAGACTAGGGGGGAAAAAGAGAGCAAAGAAAACATATACTAGAAAACTGATCAAGAAGAAAAAGAAGAGAATCGTTTGAGTACCTGAGAACTATGAACAAAACACAAGCCTAAGCATAATATTTCAAGAAATCTAAAAAGAAAACTGTCCATATCTTTTAGAACCTGAGGGCAAAGTGGAAATAAAAGAATCTCCCCCACCCCAACCCCACCCATCAGTTCCTGAAAGAATCTTCAAAATGAAAAGTCCTAGACATTATTGACCGAATCCAGAGTTTCTGGGGTAAAAATAATAACAACAACAACAACAATAATAATAATGGCGAGTTTCTGGGTTGAAGAAACCAATCCTTCAAGCAGTCAGAAAGAAAGAATTCAAGTATGGAGGAGACACAGTCAGGATCACACATGTTTTAGCATTTACCATGGGAAAGGAACAGAGAGCTTGGGAAACTAGAATTCCAGAAGACAAAGGAAATAGGCTTGCAGGCAAGAATTACTTACCCAGGAAAACTGAGTATAATCCTAGAGGCAAAAAATACATCATTGATGAAATAGAGGGCTTCTAAGCATTCCTGATGAAAAGACCAGAGCTATGTAGAAACTTTGAAGTCCAAACACAAGACTTAAGAGAAACATTAAAAAGATAAACACAAATAGACAATGATGAAGGACTAAACAAGAATAAACTGCCAATATTCTAATATGAGGAGATGATACATGTGTCCTCTATGAACCCTATCATCAAGGGAGTCATTATAGAGGGAGTCTAATTAAACAGGGGCACCTACAGGATGCAGTGAATAGTGCACCAGACCTGAAGTCAGGAAGACTCATCTTTCCTGAGGTTCCAATCTTGGCCTCAGACACTTACTAGCTGTGTGATTCTGGGCAAATCACTTTACCTTGTTTGCCTCAGTTTCCTCATCTGTAAAATGAGCTGGAGAAGAAAATAGCAAACCATTCCAGTATTTTTCTCAAGAAAAACCCAAATAGAATCACAGTTGGACATGACTGAATAGCTAAACAACAGCCACTATTTGGAGGGATCGTGGGGAGAGGTCCAAGAAGTCACTGCCTTTCTCCCACCCTGTTATGTCTCGATGATCTTAAAAGAAAAATGGATAGGAATAAAAAGAAGAATCCAGTAGCAAGAAAGGAAAAGAAGATTTGGGAAAGTTATTTCATGTAATTGGAGTGCTCAAGTAGAAGTCTGTACAAAAAAAAGGAAGATAGAGTGGGAGAGTGGCTGAATGAAAGTCATACCTCGTTTTTATCTGAACTGGTCAAATGAGAGAAGAATAAACACACAAAATTGGGTACAAAGATACATTTTACTCAACAGGGAAATAGGAAGGGAAAAAGAGAAAAGGGACAAGTAGAGAGAGGGAGTGATTAGTTCTAAACAAAACAAACCCTCAGGACATACAAAAATATTTAAAGTTCTTTTTGAAGTAGCAAAGTATGGGGAATCTGAAGGGGTGTTCATAAATTGGGGACTGGCTGAAGAAGTTACAGTATATAAATGTGATGGAATCCTATTGTGCTTTAAGAAATGATGAAGGGGATGGTTTCAGACAAACCTGAAAAGACATGAAATGATGCAGAGTAAAATGAACAGAACCAGGAGAATAATTTACACCAAAGCAACAATACAGTAAACACAAGCAACTGTGAATGAATTAGGAACTCCGATCGGCATAATGACTAACCATGATGTCAGTGCATTAATGGCAAACCATACTACCAACTTCTTTTAGAGAGGTGAAAGACTTAGATCATGGAATGAGTTATATATATTTTGGGGACAGGCCAAGGCAGAAATGTGTTTCACTTGACTATATTATTTGTAACAAGAGTTTTCCTTTCCCTTTTATTCTCAATGGGAAGGGATGGAAAAGGAGGGAGAGAAGGAGGATTTTTGCTGATTGAAAAATAAAATATAATTTTTAAAATAAAGCTATGTTGGTGTTAGCAGTTCACTGCTTTCCCATCAAGAGGTTCAAAGCCCTCTAAGGATTCCCAGTGACTAATGACTAGGTATAGTCTAAAACCCTTGGACAACAGCTAGAATGAGATTGGGGTACTGTTGAAGAGCCGGTATTACCCTTTAAGACAGGGCCAACAGGATTGTAGGTGTTGTCATTTCAGCAGCTGGCAAGTCCCTTCCACAGCCCCCTCATCCACAGTACAGCAGAGAGCTTTGGGTTCAGAGAGCATGGGTTTAAATCATGCTCTTTACACTTAACTGAGTGTCCTTGAGCAAGCAAACTTTCCCAGGTCTCCTCTTCCTCACTTTATACTTTTTCTTGATGCTATGCCTTCAGCCTGCCTATGAGCTACGCCTTCATTTGTATATTCTGCAAGTTTCCAGATAATTCCAGATGTGCCCATTCCTTCTGAGCATTCCCACATCAGCAATGTTCAGATAACAAAATGGCCTTGTTAATAGAAGCACAAAGACCATAGCCTATCTGCATCTAATTGAAAAGGCAAAGGATAACTTCTACCAACAGACACCCCTTCCGATTTAAATATTATGCAAGGACCAAATGAATCACATCTCAGCCATATGTCAGTGATGTAAATAAGGGAGCTGAGCACCAACAGCTTGTACATGACAGTTATGTAGTTGCAATTTACAGATCCTGAGATTTCCCTGCAACAAACAAGATAAAATGACATCAATTTCATATTGAGGAAAATGTGAATTAAAAAGACATGGAAACGGGGCAGCTAGGTGGCGCAGTGGATAAAGCACCAGCCCTGGAGTCAGGAGTACCTGAGTTCAAATCTGCCTTCAGACACTTAACACTTACTAGCTGTGTGACCTTGGGCAAGTCACTTAACCCCAATTGCCTCACTAAAAAAAAAAAAAAGAAAAAAAAAAAGACATGGAAACAAATTAAAATGATACACAATTATACCATTCACCAAACTTGATGTTTTCATTATAGAACAGAGATTATGTCCTGAAAATATGTGTCTAATTAGATGTGGTCAGACCACATCTGAAGTATGGTGTTCACTCCCAGGAGTTGCCATTTTAGAAGGAGGCTAACAAACTGGAGCTCATCCAGAGGACTACTGGGAGGGGGAAGGGCCTGGAGTCTTTATCATATAAGAATCAGGGAAAATGTTAAAACCTGGAGAAGAGGAAGTTGTTGGCAACACACGGTTGAATTTTATCCAATCCAATAGACTCCTTTAAGCACCCTACTATGTGCAAAAATAGTTGCTTTGGAGTGCTACAGAAGCAAAAATAGATTAGTTTTAGGAATGAGGGACATGAATTAAGATCCAGAAAGGAAATTGAGCAGTGGTCACCACAGGTAGTACGAACCAGGAGAAGAATAGTGTTACAAAAACCCAGAGAGGAGAGAATATTTAGGAAG
Source organism: Dromiciops gliroides (assembly GCF_019393635.1). Classification (NCBI taxonomy): domain Eukaryota; kingdom Metazoa; phylum Chordata; class Mammalia; order Microbiotheria; family Microbiotheriidae; genus Dromiciops; species Dromiciops gliroides. The sequence goes on from NC_057865.1 coordinate 67,319,736, forward strand.
AGTGATAGACAACAAAGTCAATTTCTACATAGAGGTTAAAAAAAGAATGAAAATTGAGAAAAGGTCATTGGATTTGGTCCATTAATAGATCATTGGAGGGGGGCAGCTAGATGCGCAGTGGATAGAACACCGGCCCCTGGAGTCAAGAGTACCTGTGTTAAAATCCAGCCTCAGACACTTAACACATACTAGCTGTGTGGACCCTGGGCAAATCACTTAAACCCCCCATTGCCTCACAGAAAAAAAAAAAAAAAGATCATTGGAGGGGGGGCAGCTAGGTAGCCCAGTGGATAAAGCAACTGGCCCTGGATTCAGGAGGACCTGAGTTCAAATCTGGCCTCAGACACTTGACACTTACTAGCTGCGTGACCCTGGGCAAGTCACTTAACCCTCATTGCCCTGCAAAAAAAAAAATCATTGGTACCTTTGAAGAGAACAAGTTCAAGTGAGATTAGAAGCAAAAGGATTGGAGAGTAAGGTGAGAAGGAATAGAATCATTTAATTGTAGACTGTCCTTCAAGTATTTAAATGAAGGACTGTCCCTTGGAAGAGGAATAGATTTGTTCTCCTTGTCCTCAGAGAGCAGAACCAAGAACAACACCTGGAAAATTATAAGAGAAGTAGGTTTGTAGTCAACATAAAGAAAACCTTCCTAACAACAAGAGCTCAAGTGACCTCTACAACCTTGGGAGGCAGAGGAGTGCAGTGAATAGAAATCAGGAAGCTCAAGATTCAAATACTGGCTCAGACATCTCATAGCTGTGTGACCCTAGGAAGGTCCCTTAGCTTCTCTCAGCCTTAGTTCCTCATCTGTGAAATGGGGACAACAATAGCAGCCGTTTCCCAGGGTTGCTGTGAGAATCTTAGATCTAGAGCTGGAAAAAAAACTCAGAGGTTCTCAAGGCCAACCCTTCATTTTACAGAAGACCCTGAGGTCCAGTCGGGTTAAGCTACCTGCCCAAAGTTACATAGGCAGTTAATGTGAGAAGATGGATTTGAATCCAAGGCCTCAGACCCCAGGGCCACTGTATTCTCTACTGTATCACAATTCAATTTAGAGAATTTTGTAAAATGTCTAAGGATTGCACACCTTAAAGTATCCTTTAAATGTCGACTATTAGAACGTAGAGAGTTACCCATCACTGCAGGTCTTTAAACAGAAGCTGGAAAACCACTCATCAAGGGTGTTGCAGAGAGAATCCCCCCATTCAGGTACACTTTGAAATGCTGCGATTCCATGAAAGGGAGGTCAGGGTGGTACATGATGAGAGCATATGACTACGAGGCTGACTTCCAGCCTGGGAATTTTCACTAATTAGCTGTATGACTTTGAGCAAAACAGTCCACCTCTCTGAGTCACAGATTTCTCCTCTAGAAAATGCAGGGCCTGAAATTAAATCAATCAATCAATCAATCAATCAATTAATAGACAGACATAAATAAATAAAAAATGAATAGATAGAAAGATGAATAAATGAGTGAATGAATAAATAAATGAATAAACAAACAAATAAATGAATGAATAGAAAAAGCAATCAATTAATTTTTTTAAAGAAAATGCAGGGTCTAGACCAGATAATCTCTTCTATCTCGCTCAGCCTTAGAATTCTGTGATCCTAATAGTTACAAAAGATCTAAGGCATAATCTTTTGAAGAACAGATGGGTGGAAGGAGAGAGGACTAGTCCTGGAGGAGGAAACAGAGACCTTTTCTTGGTGGGGTTTTTTTTGGGGGGGGGAGGGGTCTGTGTTTTCTTTTTGTTTGTTTTTTTGTTGTCGTTTTTGCAGGGCAATGGGGGTTAAGTGACTTGCCTAGGGTCACACAGCTAGTAAGTGTCAAATGTCTGAAGCTGGAGTTGAACTCAGGTACTCCTGAATCCAGGGCCAGTGCTTTATCCACTGTGCCACCTAGCCACCCCCCCACCACCACCAGAGACCTTTTCAAATAATCACAGGTCATGCAGAATTTGAATATGAGCATCCATTTTTCAAGATATTTTCAGATTCTGTACTGTTGGTGGAAATCTTAAGTCTTGCCCCCTAAACTGTAAAAGTACATGTGACTGCTCTCCATGGTAATTTGATATCGAGGGAAGTTCTCTTAGTGTACATAAGAAGTATCAATAGTTGGAATGTCGGTATTTGCCTAGTACTGTAAAAAAAGAGAATTCCCACCGAAGTTCTGCGACCTAGTTTAATTCTCCAGATTTCTTCCATAAGAATCATTGAACAAATGGCCTACCTGCTGGTCATGATCTAGCCAACAGAGCTTCTTATCTTCTCCCAAATGCAAAAATAAATGCAAAGAGGATGGAAACGAGGCATTTTCACTTAGAGTAAAATTACCTGAAGTCTAGTGATGAAGTCCTCAAAAGCAGGTGGGTAATTAGGCCGTTTACCCAAACCCAAATCTAAAGTAGCCAAGCATCATTAAGAGCAGCAACCCAGTCACCTGCCTCTCCTTACCATTTATTTATATACCTTGTAATCCAACTGGGGCAGCTACGTGGTGCAATGGATAGAGCACTGGGCCTGGCGTCAGGAAGACCTGAGCTCAAATCTGGCCTCAGACACTTACTAGCTGTGTGATCTTGGCAGGTCACTTAACCTTATTTGCCTTGGTTTTCTCATCTGTAAAATGAGATGGAGAAGGAAATGGCAAACCACGCCAGTATCTTGGAGAAGAAAACCCCAAATGAGGTCATGAAGAGTCAGGCATGACTGAAATGATTCAAAAACAAAAAGTGATCTATGGGGGGGGATGGAAGAGGACTGACTAGAAGTTCTCTAAGGACCCCTGCAGCCCTGATGTTCTATGCCTTCCACTACCATAAAGTGATGATAGTAAAGTGTGATGAGCTTTATAGCTCCACCAGCAAGGATCACTAGATAATAAATTATCCCCATCCTTTAAAAAAAGAGTGAAAGGCAGACTTTATTCATAAAGACAGAATAGAAAGAGTAGTTTCAAGGACACCTGCACAGACTTTATCATCTACCAAAGTTTACTCATACTCTTCCTTTTGCCTAGACTGCCTTCTCTGCTTCTCTCTAGAGCTTAGCTGAATCCTACTTATCCATCCTTCTAGACCCAGCTCAAGCAATAGACTGACTCCCCATGAGCCCCAGCCCACGGTGAGTTCACCCCGTCTTGAACTCTTCCTGGACTTTTTTTTTTTGCGGGGCAATGAGGGTTAAGTGACTTGCCCAGGGTCACACAGCTAGTAAGTGTCAAGTGTCTGAGGCCAGATTTGAACTCAGGTCCTCCTGAATCCAGGGCTGGTGCTTTATCCACTGCCCCACCTAGCTGCCCCTGGACTTATTTTCTTGCATATAACCAGGAGTTGAATAAGCATCTGTTGAATAAATTGAGGGATGAAATAAACAAAGTAATGATCAAATTTTCAACCAGCAACTGTCAATGATTTCATGCCTTCATTGCCATAGAAAGGTGAAGCCTCCTGGCGACTGATCAGGAAGTCCACTAGATGGTGTCAGAGAACAATGCAAAGGAGCGTTTTCTGCAAAGCCTGATCAGTATGATCTGATGCTACAATTCTAAGGCCTCCATGGAAAGGTTCCTTAATGAGACCAATTGATAAAATCATAGACTTTAGAGCTGGAAGAGGTGTTAGAGGTTTTCTAGTCCAATCCCTTGGTTTTACATAGAAGAAACCTGAGACTCAGTGGCAGAATGAAGACCAGACCCCAACCCTGCAGATTCCCAGGTCAGTGCACCTGTCTCTGCCCCACAATGCCTCTCCCTCAGGGCTAACACACAGTATCCATCTCACTCAAGGGCATCAGCTGCTCAGAGAGCTCAGGTTTAATAAGGACCTTGAAACTTTGGTAGTATGATGATGTTCAACCTTCTTTTTATCCCATAATAGTAATTACCACACCTGAAATCAGAAAGACACATCGTCCTGAGTTCTCATCCAACTTCAGACACTTAGTAGCTGTGTGACCCTGGATAAGTCACTTAACCTTGTTTGCCTCAGTTTCTTCATCTGTAAAATGAGCTGCTTGAGAAGGAAATGGCAAACCACTCCAGTATCTGCCAAGAAAGTCCCAAATGGGGTCACAAAGAGTCGGAAAACAACAGTAACTAACATGTTGTAAAAAACATTTACTACTCAGTACTGCGTGTAGAGATGATCAGTAATGTAGAGCAGGACTTCTTAAACTTTACCCGCTCAAGATCCCTTTTTGCCTAAGAAATTCTTACATGACCCTGGGTATATAGGTGTATAAAATACATAACCTTTTACTATTGCCAAATTTTTCCCAACCTCCCCCCCACACACACACACACACATTCAGGTACATGACCCCATATGGGGTAGAGACCCACAGTTTAAGAAACTTGGATGTATGGGACCAGATTGAATTAATGCTGAGCCAACACCCAGACAGAGGGAGATGTTCAGTCATTATTGATGATGACACTCATTCTTAGTAAGCCTCCAATACTGACATTTTCTCATGAAGTATGCCTATCTTCAAACAGTCAAATACAGAAAAATTACAGCTAATGGATGGTTTTAGTTAATAAGTGCTTCAATTCAAATAGTAAGAGCTAAGTTGGCATAATAGGGAGGTGGCCTTAAAGTCAGGAAGACCTGGGACTAATAGTTATTTTTGACATAATGACTATGTGACCCTGGGCAAAGCACTTAACCTCTTAGTGCAGCAGATAATTCTCTAAGTGACAGAAGTAGGTGCCAATCTACATTGGCAGAGAAGTTCCTTTGTGTGAGTTGCCTATGCCAGTGAAATGCCAGGTTCTCTCTCATTCTAATGTCCATTCCTGGCTACAAATGGTGGTGTATAGCAGCTTTCCTCTTCTCTTCTACCGGAACTGGAACTAGGCTGAGACAACTAGAGCTTTGCCCCAGGATACTGGAATTTAGAGGTTACTTACAGTACTTTTTATTTTAGATTTGGAAGGAGACTCTTGTTTCAGAGGCAATCTAGTATAACCTGTACCTGAATAAGAATCTCTACTATGAAAAATTTATTAAGTGGCCAACCAGCTTATCCTTGAATAATTCTTGTGATGAGGAGCCAGCTCTCTCTCAAGGCAGCCCCATTCTGCTTACCGATAGCTCTCATTATTAGGAAGTTTGTTTTCTTGCATATTTCCTTGGCATGAAGAATAAATTTCCCACTTTGCAAATTGTACCCATTGCTCCTGGTTCTTTCCTGTGGGAGCAAATAGAACACCCCCCTCACTTGCCAGGCCTTCAAATACTTAAACTAGTCTTCCTATATCCAGGATGAGCACTATTATTAATGTAGAAACAACTAAACATAGTACAAAATAATTATTTTAGATTGAAAGCTGCCAGCTTGAAGCACTTTCTTGACCAACCCACTAGACCCCAGGTGAAATCACCTCTTATCCCAGCAGTGGTCACTCCCCTTCCTCGTTGAAAAATCTAGGTGTGGATTTTTGTAATGTTCCCCCTAGACATGATATTCTGGGCTCTGTCTGCCATGAACTCACTTGTGACCTTTACATATCACTTAACCACTTGGGGTTTTATTTACTTATAAAAAGAACAGGATAAGAAGATTATCTAAAGTCCTTTCCAGCTCGCAAAACTCCTGTTATTCTAGTCTCCAACTTCATCTTTCTATCGGCCTGAAAAGGAAAGGAAAGAAGGGGGCAGGTAAGTTTCCTTAGAGAACCCTCTTTGAAATGGAAGCCAACCTCACCAAATCTTGCGCTGCCAAATGAATTCTTTTCACGCAATGCAAAGGTATCCTATTTAAAATGGCTCACAGACAGCACACAATTAGTGGTGGAAATGACATTTTCTTTCTTCTACACATGAATCAATGGCACCAGGGCCCAGAATCCAGCAGGTTATCCCAAGGTCAAATCATCAGCACTAGGCCTGTAGATATTTCCATCCCAGAATGCTGGGTAATGCGGTCCTGCCACAGCTCCGTCCCAAACACAGAGTCAATTCTTGGCACTCCGAATCATGTATTAAAGTCAGGCCAATTATAATAGAGAATTTGTATGCATGTGAAGACATCCTTATTTTGCCAAGAATTGCTCAGGCATGAAAGAATATTAAATAAACAGTCTAAATCTATATTGAAATAAATCTTGCAAATTGCAGGAAACCTGTTCAAATGACTTCCATTAAGTTTCAGGGTGAGTTTAGTAGTATTCTAAGGGGGGGGGGGGGGCGGTGTATGTGTGGAGATCGTTCCAAGATATAGGAGCGTGCTACAGACTCAGGCAAATCATTCATATTTATTTAACACTTTACAGTTTACAAAGGGTGTCTTTTACAACAACCCTATGAGGTCAGCAGTGCAAATATTGGTCTCCCCATCTTACAGACAAGGAAGCAAAAGGATTTACAGAGGCCAGAGGATTACCGGAGGGAAGTCAGGATTCAAACTGAAGTCTAGGGCTCTCTCCATTCTGTGATGCTAAGCATCAAGTTCCTCTTTTCTTACCTTGCTTGCTATGTTTATCCCAAAAGGGAGCAGAATGCCCAGCCCCAGACTTGCCACAGGACCCATCTTTAGATGCTCCAAAAGAGATAGGGTAGTCCTAGGGTTTTAGGAGTTATAAACCGAGTTCGTTGTCCACAGAATTACGGTCAGCAGACAATCTGCCTTTTGAACTGCGGTCACTGTTTTTACCCATCTTCCTTCTGGTTATTTTACTCTTGTCTCCAGAACCCATTTTGATTATAGAGATAGCTAGATGGCACAGTAGCTAGAACACTAAATCTGCATTCAGGGAGGCCTGAGTTCAAAGCCAGTTTCGGATGCTTACTAGTTGTGCAGCCCTGGGAGAAAAATAATCCTTGTCTAATTCAGTTTTCTCATCTGCAAAATGGGGGTAATAGCAGCCCCTTCCTCACAGTGCTGTTGTGAGGATCAAATGAGAAAATATTTGTAAAGTGCTTTGCCCATCTTAAAATGCTGTGTAAATGCTAATTGCTCACCTGATATCAGCTTTCACAGGATCTTAGGTTTAGAACCGGAATGGATCCTAGAGGTTATTGAGTGCAGCTCCCTCGTTTTACGTTGAGGAACTATGTCCCAAATAGGTTAAGTGCTTTTTGCTGGGTCATCTAGCTGTTATATGTCTGAGGTCAGATTTGAACCTAGGTCTTCCTGTCTCCAAATGCAGCACTCTATCCACTATGTCATGCTTGCTTTGATCTGGGTGCACTTCTGCCTCTGATGTCAAAGGACCTGGGTTTAAATCCTATCTCTAATACTCACTACCTATGTTATCTTGGGTAAGTCACTTCACTTTGCTGAGTTTCAGTTTCTTAATCTGTAAAATGAAGAGGTTGGATTAGATAGCTTCTGGATTCTGCCTCCGGATCTCCTTCCTGTCAACACCTTGGGTTTATTGCGGGCTCTCCGGCTTCCCCTGGTATCCCTTCACCTGAGGGCTGCCAGTGGATGGGGGAGGGGATGGAGAAATGGAAAGGGGTGGCTTTGTCCACCCAGCTATGATGCCGGTGCCCTCTGCTGATCGCTGAGAATCCTGCAACTGTTTACCTGAATTTAAACACTCAATGCACAGCTTCCCTACCACCCTAGAGAACAACAGGGAAGCACTTATCCAGTTCCCTGTAGAAAGGCGTAGTGGGTGCTCTTTTTACTTTACCTACATTTATGTTCAGTCTCGATGTCTTATAGCTAAAGGATTAATTGGAACAAACGCTCTATGCATCTGGAGAGTGAATGAAATGGCTGAATTGACTGGTAGCAAACTTCAGTATATATCATCTGATGGTCAGAAAAGCAGGTCAGAGAGTAACGTTTTTGGCTACCCACTTGCTTTATGTAGTAGCTCGAAAAGCTTTGGCCCTAGCTCCACGAACCATCCCGTTACACATGTCTCATGTGCCTGAAACAAGAGAAACTCTTCCCAAGAGCGACTTCCCTCAGTGATCTTTTGTGTCTTCGACTCAAATCCTGGGCAAAAATAGCATCATCTCTCAATCATTCCAAAATGGATTATCCATGCATGGGTTTATTTAGATTCCCAGCTTCCCTTTCCCTCGTGGTTGGCAGGGAGATGGAAAGAACTAAAACTTAGAAGTCTTCACAGCTATGAGGTAGTGTGGCACAGTGGAAAGAGCTCTGGGTCTGGTGTCAAAGGACAAGGGATAAATGCCAGCTATACAATTTCTTACCCATGTGATCCTCGTGTAAATCCATTCCCTGGGGATTGATTGAAATGACCTCGGAATCTACAATTGTATTGGCAGTTGAGGAACAAAGAAATGGCAGGATGGTCCGAATGATTGACTTCCCCTAACAATGTTGACTTTAATATGTATTTCCGTTTTCTCACCTCTGGCTATCCCCATCATTTACTAAAATGCACTGCTGGCTGTCAGGAGAGGAATTTCCTCTCTCAGTGCCCCTACCAGGACTGATATTTTTCCCTTTTTTGACTTTTTTTCCCCCCACAGTATGTGGCCAACGACGAATGTCTGGCTCCTCTCCTATTCAATTTGTTCAGAAACCCGGCCATTTTAATTAACTGATGTCTGTTCCAGGAACCCGAATCAAATTCCCTGTGATCTTTCATGGGGATGCAGAAACCATTGGGCAGTAGGGACAGGAAATGGACCCTGCCCCCGCCACCTCCTGCTGATTACCCAGAGCTGGGGCCAGAAACACCCCATAAACTCTCGGGCAGCCGTTTATTAGAAATAATGTCAGTGAACTTGAAGTTGCCATGGTACAATGGCCGGCCTCCAGCTGCTCAGAGAGTGCTAAGGAGGAGGGATATTGCTTTCCTGGCTCACATTGGTTAAATGTTACCCCGACCCCTAGCAGAGCCGAGCCGATATAACACAGCAAACAGAAATGAATGACTGGTTTGCTGGTTGTTGTTGTTTTTCAGTGATTAAGACAAGGTGTCTATTTAACTCATCTAAAACAACTCAGCTGAATTGATCCAGGCAGATAACTGAGCTCAGACCTGGTATAAAATTCTTTAATTACTTTGCCATACACATTCCCATCTGAATGAGAGAGGGGCAGAAGGAAAGGTTGCATCACCGAGGCTTAAAAATCCTTAGTTACAGAAACCAAACATACAGCCATGGGCTTGGCTACCAAGTTTGTGTTCCCAGAAAACAAGTGATGTGTCTCCTCTGGAAGGGTGTGGGGTATGGAGAGGAGAATGACAGGACCACAAAAAGAGGATAAAACATCGTTGTGATTCTTTAAAATTGATTTTAATAAAAGACTTAATTGTCTTTTATTTTATATACTCACATATACATACACATATATGTATATGTATATATACATACATACATACATACATACATATATATATATATATGTAATCTGACATCAATTGTGAAGGCCTGGTTGGCAAAGAAGGAAGATTGGTAGAGATTTTAATGTTGGAACATATTCTAAAGAGCTCATGACCTTCTGAACCCTCTGGGTTCTAGACACGATTGATTGATTGATTGATTGATTGATTGATTGATTGATTGATTGATTGATTGATTAATTGAATGAATGAAGGAAGGAAGGAATGAAAGAATGAGTAAATGAGTGAGTGAGTGAATGAATGAATGAATATTACCTAGATACAAACAAAAAGAATGAATATTACCTAGACGTGAATGAATGAAAGAAAGAGTATTACCTAGATTTGAACAAATGAATGGATTAAAAAAAGAATGAATGAATACTACCTAGATGTGAGTGAATAAATGAATGAATAAAAAATGAATGAATATTGCCTACACATGAAAGACTGAAAAAATATCAAATGAATGAATGAAGCATTTATTAAAAGTCCTTGCTATGTACAAAGCATATGAACTTCATTTCCCTATTTAAAGTGAATGGAGAGGGGGCAGCTAAGTGGTGCGGTGGATAAAGCACCTGCCCTGGATTCAAGAGGACCTGAGTTCAAATCCGGCCTCAGACACTTGACACTAGCTGCGTAACCCTGGGTAAGTCACTTAACCCTCATTGTCCTGCAATAAATAGATAAGTGAAGGAAGGAAGGAAGGAAGGAAGGAAGGAAGGAAGGAAGGAAGGAAGGAAGGAAGGAAGGAAGGAAGGAAGGAAGGGAGGGAGGGAGGGAGGGAGGGAGGGAGGGAGGGAGGGAGGAAGGAAGGAAGGAAGGAAGGAAGGAAGGAAGGAAGGAAGGAAGGAAGGAAGGAAGGAAGGAAGGAAGGAAGGAAGGAAGGAAGGAAGGAAGGAAGGAAGGAAGGAAGGAAGGAAGGAAGGAAGGAAGGAAGTGAATGGGGATTCTATTGAATGTGGCCAAGGCAATGAGAACATAAATGGTCTCCAGATGCTGACCTCACCCAGCAGGATCCCAATGCCTTCATGCTTAAGCTAGTGCAATGATAGCAACAATGCTGAAATCCATCTTCTGGTTATCCATGGGGTACAGTGGATAGAGTACCAGGTCTGGAGTCAAGAAGACCCAAGTTCAAATCTGGCCCTCAGGCACTTTTCAGCTGTGACCCTGGGCAAGTCACTTAACCCTGTTTGCCTTAATTTCCTTATCTGTACAATAGGGATAAGAATGGCACTTGCCATTGTCATGAGGGTTGGCATGAGGACCCAATGGCATAATATATGTAAAGCAGCAGTGAGTGCCTGAAACATATTAGGTTATATATAAATGGTATTGTTGTTGTTGTTGTTGTTGTTATTTGTAGACACTGAACTAGGAAGCAAAAAGAAGAAGGTGCCAGTCACAGACCTGCTATAAACTAGCTGGGTGACTTTGGACAAATTCATGGGCCCCAGTCTGTCATCTGCAAAGGGCGAGAGTGATATGCTAAGCAATGTCTCAGGTTCCTTCCAACACTAGCATTCTAGAATCCAAACACTTGCTATGATCTCGAATGCTATGCCTAGAAACATAGGATCTGATGATTTAAAACCAGAGAGGACCTTAGAATTCATCTAAGCCACTGGAGTCAAATTCAAATACAAATGATTCCTTGATAACTACATGTTCATGTTAAAAACCACAAATTAACATTGCCTGTGTTGTATTATATTTTTATGTTGTTAAACAGTTCCCAATTACATTTTAGGGTAGCTAGGTGGCATAATGCATAAAGCACCAGGCCTGGAGTCAGGAAAACTCACCTTCATGTGTTCAAATCTGGCCTCAGACACTTACTAGCTATGTGACCCTGGACAAGTCACTTAATCCTGTTTTCTTCAGTTTTCTCACCTGTAAAATGAACCAGAGAAGGGAATGGCAAACTACTCCAGTATCCTTGTCAAGAAAACCCCAAGAGGGGTCACAAAGAATCAGACATGACTGAACAACAACAAATTACATTTTTTTAATTTAATTTTTGGGGGGTGGGGCAATGAGGATTAAGTGACTTGGCCAGGGTCACACAGCTAGTAAGTGTCAAGTGTCTGAAGCCATATTTGAACTCAGGTCCTCCTGAATCCAAGGTGGGTGCTTTAACTACTGTGCCACCTAGCTGCCCCAACAAATTACATTTTAATGTGGTTCAGTTCACAGCCAGGAGTTTTGTAGGCTGTTTGGGACTGGAAGGCCTATCTTTGACATCTCATTTTACAGAGGAGAAAACTAAAAGCTGGAGAGGGTAGGTTCCTTCTTGATATCAGAGGTCCAAAGCCAAATCCTCTGAGTCTAGTTTGCTTCCTACTCCTTAAAGCAACAACTTGACTGCCAGGGTCACATGGGGTAAAATGGTAACACGAAGATCCTCAAACAGCTGAAATGAATGCTATTGAAAAAGAACAACACTGAAATGTCACTTGAAACAGCCTGAACTTCCCAGGTAATACCAACAGCTAGCAAACTAACTAGACTAAAGGGCAACAGACAGAAATGAGATGGTCCCTCTTGAGTAAAGAACTTCATTGGGGATTTGGAAGGCAAAGTTACAAAGGATGCTTCACTCTACAAATAACAAATGCAAATCCAGGGACCATTGGTCTATATGCAACCAGGGGAGAAAAACTACTGTCCATTGACCCAACTACCTCTGAAAACAGTACGATTTTCATTAGCACAAACTTCTAGGAGGATTTGTTATTCCTCTTAGGGATCTCTTCTACTAACCCATATTTGGAAGTATCAAAATTCTAGGGAGATCTATTTTTCAAGCTAAAAAATGGTGCAGAGGGTATGAAAAAGATATTGGGGTTTTGTTTTTGTTTTTGGTAAATTCTCCATTAAAGTACACATGCTTTTTTTGAAATCCAGACTGTCCTGTAAAATCTGGGATGTGGTTCCTTTAAAACAAAGCAAAAATTAAATCTCGATGAAGTCTAGCAATATTTCAACAAACATTTATTGTCTACTGTGTTCAGGCACCTGGAGAAATAGGTTTCATTACATAGAGAAGTTTAGATATGGCAACATCTCTACCTTTGTGGTAAATAGGCAGAGAAACATCTCAGATAACTACATGTAAAAAGAGAGGACTAATCAGTCATCACTTCTTGTATGTTTTTAGTGGAGTAAAAGACCTAAAGAATTATAGTGATCAGGGCTGCAGATGTGATTTCACTGGTATAGGAAACTGCTATAGGGTGAGGGAGGAAACTCGGTTAATGCAAGGCATCAACTTCTCTGAAACTTTAGAATCTTTTACAGCTCCTTAGAACACTTAGATGTTGTGACTTTACTCAGGTATGTCAGAGAAAGGACTTGAACCCAGGTCTTCCCAGCTCTGAGGCTGTCTCTCTAACCACTACACCTCACTGCCTCTCAGCAGAACAAGGAAAAAACAGGTCACTTTTACGTTTTCCCAATGCATCTTGTTTTGTTTTGAAAATCTGAAACACCTGAAGTTACTGTTTGCTTCCACTAGAAGGCGGCATGTGTTGGTAAAATGAAATGTTGACATATTCCATTCAACCTGTAAAAACTGGCCAGTAAGTCAGGTAAGGCAACAACCCCTGAAATAATGGTATTTTGGGGGCACCCCAGAGGAGCATCTCTGCAAAATGTAAAGTGGGAACTTCCTATATGTATTACACAAACAACTGTTTAGGGAAATCCCATGCTCATGTACTGCATTTTTAATGTAGAACTAAAAAATGTACTGTATTTACAGGTCTTAGCCTATTCAGCTCAGCATTTCTTCCAAATTTATGTCTGATGGGTTTATTAAGTGCCATGTATGTTTCCCTTTCTGCAACAACAACTCCTGAAGAGTTGTACGTAAAGTGTATTTCTGGAAGCAAAATCCTATTATCCCACTGACTTTGAACGAAGCATTATCTTCACCGATGATCCAGTGACATCAGTATATCATGGGGAAAGTATTGGACATCAATAGACTTGAGTTTGAAGCTCAGCTCCATTCCCTACTCCTTGTGTGACCTTGAGTTAGTCCTTTGATTTTGCTTGGCCTCAGTTTGAAAAATAGGGATACAAACAATTTTCATTTATTATCATTTATTGGTTCTAGAAAAACTCAACATTAGATTGAATATAGTGGAGGAAATATTATTTCACTAACTTTCATGAATTTAATGCATATGAAATGCTTCATGACTGTGATGAGTAAAACCACACCCAGTTCCTTCATAGGGTATTTTGTCCAGGCTTTTCATCATCCTTTGTCACCCTCTTTAAGCCATGCTCTAGCTTGTCTGCCATTCCTAACATGTAGGACCCAAAACTGAGCTCCAGATGTGGCTTAGTCAGAGCAGGATAGAACAGAACATCACTCTGGTACAGTTAATGACTACTCATTGGGGCCAGTAATTCAACCAATTTAAAATTCAGCTACCTTTAGTATAAATCTAACCCAAATCTCTCCATTTTATTAAAAATATATAGCATGGGCTATTTTATCAAATGTTTTGCTAAAATTTAATACTACGTCTATGTTATTCCCCTATCAATTTAGTTACCCTGCTAAGAAAGAAAGAGAGAGGGAGAGGGAGAGGGAGAGAGAGAAAGAAAGAAAGAAAGAGTAGGAAAGGAAAGAAGGAGAGAGGGAGTAAAGGAAGGAGGGGAAAAGGTAGGGAAGGAGGGATAGAAAGAGAAAAGGGAAAGAAAGAAAGGGAGGGAGGAAAAGAAGGAAAGGAAAGGAAAGGAAAGGAAAGGAAAGGAAAGGAAAGGAAAGGAAAGGAAAGGAAAGGAAAGGAAAGGAAAGGAAAGGAAAGGAAAGGAAAGGAAAGGAAAGGAAAGGAAAGGAAAGGAAAGGAAAGGAAAGGAAAGGAAAGGAAAGGAAAGGAAAGGAAAGGAAAGGAAAGGAAAGGAAGTTAGTCTGGGATGACCTGATTTAAATGAAGTCATGCTTGACTTTTAATTATCATCATTTCCCTCTCCAATTGCTCATATCCTATCCCTTTAGTAATGTGTTCTAGAATCTTTCCAGGAATTCACCATCTTGAATATGTGTGTATGTATGTGTATATATGTATATATGTGTATTTATATATACACACACATATATGTATGGATGTAAAGATGTGTATAAAATATGTATGCATGTATGTGTATATGTGTATATGTGTGTATGGAGAGAGAGAGAGAGAGAGAGAGAGAGAGAGAGAGAGAGAGAGAGAGAGAGAGAGAGAGAGAGAGAGAGAAACAAGCTTTACTCTTCTTCATGCCTGGTGTCACCTCTACCATTTTCAAAGATCTTCCAAAAATCACTGATAGTAGCTGAATAACCGCATCTCCTAGTTCTTTCAGTTTTCTAGAACAGGGCTTCTTAAACTTTTTCCACTCACAACTCCTTTTTTGCCAGATAAATTTTTATGTGACCGTAGGTATATTGGTTTATAAAACAGATGTACATAACCTTTTACTGTTACCAAATTTTGGCCTACGCATTCAGTTAGATGATTCCATATGGGATTGTGACCCACATTTTAAGAAGCTGGGTTCTAGGATACTGTTCATTCTAGCCTGATGACTTGAATTGAGGGCAGCTGGATTCTGTCTGATGATCTCACCAAGCCTGGGTTAATTTCTGTTCTTTCTTTCCCAATCCCTGACATGATTCTCCTTGAAAGAGAAAAAAGTAAAATAAAAGTTGAGTGGTTTAGCCATCTCAGTTGGCCATTATCAACTTCCCATTCACCTCTGAGCAGCTTACCTATCCTTCCCCCTCCCTCCTCTTTCTTTAAAAAGGAAAATAATCATTTTCTTGTCCTTAGCATTACTTCACAGTCTCTAGTCATTCTGGGCTTTAACAGGTAACATTATTCTCACTAAACTGCTATTCATCAAGGCAGCATAGAGGATAGAGTGTTGGACTTATCAGGAAAACCAGAGTTCAAACCCAGCTTCACACACTAGCTATGTAACCTTGGGAAAGTCACTTAACCTCCATCGACCTCAGTTTCCTTATCTTTAAAATAGGATAATAATAGCACCTACCTTCCAAGGTTGTTGTGAGGATCAAAATGAGCTAATATATGCAAAGCACTTTGAAAACCATAATGTGCCATCAAAAATGCCAGCTATTATCATGAAACATAAATTATTGTTACCTATTTTGTTCCTTTTTTACCATAGTATACCTTTCCAGAGCAAAGTTCTGCCCTGCTCACTTTCAGTGATACCCTTTAGGCCAAATTTATTGCACCTTATTAGCCATACTCTGTGCATTTGTATAAAGACATATGTGGCCTAGGGATAGACATTTTTTTCATTGCTGACTCTCTTGTTGCTTATTGTCTCCTGTGAATTAGTGGGCCCCCCTTCTATTATTCTTCTTCCTACAATGGACCTGCTACTTTCATTAGTACCAGACTTTTCAGATCTTCATGGGCAATTTTCTCCCTCCCTTTTCTTTTTCAGTATGAAGCATTATTGGTTAGATTCTCAAGGTTCCAGACAGACATAGATGTGTTGTTGTTGTTGTTGGTGGTGGTGGTGGTGGTTTTGGTTTTGTTTTGTTGTGTGTGTTTTTTTGGGGGGGGGGGGTTGTTTGTTTGTTCAGTATTTTACCAGCCCATGTTAGGTGCATTCCATATGTGACCAAGAACTCATCCTTCCTATGTTTTAAAATCCAAATCTTCTTCTTGAACACCATATTCTTAGCTAACAATTCCTTCTCCAAATTTGCCTTTCTCTCCTGAATCCACTACTGTTACTCAGCAGACATGAGGAAAATACCTCTGCCCACCCACCCCTGCCATCCCCCTGCCACCCCCCTGCCAAGGTCTCAGAGGAGTTTTGGCCAGGATTTCATAATACTAGGCAATGCCTTCTAGTTCCCTTTTGGTGGTATCATTTATCCTCACATGAATTACCAGAAATGGGTAGTGCTTGTCCTCCAGGGGACTATCAGGTTTCAGATATATAAGTCTAGGAAGACACCAACCCTCTCTGTTATTTATGTCAGGTTGACAAACAGCTGCCCCTCAATAGGGAATCACCAACCACTACCACTTTTCCCTTTTTTATTTGACCATTAGTAGATAACCTCTCACAGGATTGCACTTGTGGATCATGCATCATTCTTTGGATGCAGAAAGTTGCTTCCTCCGTATATGGTCTAGTCCCATCTCCTGAAAGAAAAAAGAAGGGAGAGAAAGAGACAGAGAGAGAGAAACAGAGAGAGACACAGAGAGAGAGAGAGAGAGAGAGAGAGAGAGAGAGAGAGAGAGAGACACACACACACACACACATACACACACCCACACACAAAGAGAGAAAGCATACCTCATAACTTAGCTTCAAATGTACAGTGGTGTTTCTCAGCATCCCCTTCTTCCATCCACAACCTTCTGAAACAAATGAGAAATCTCCTCTTTCTCTGGACAGTCTTTTTCTTCTTTGCATCCTTCTTGAAACACTTCTTTAATTCTTTCAAGGGATATTTGATTTTTCTTGACTTGATGGAACAACCAAAAGTCCTATGACTTCCCAGACCAAAACTCCCTTTCTTGGCCAGCACATATGTGTGTGTATGTATGTATGTGTGAGTGTATAGTCTCCCCTATTAGAGTGCAAGCTCCTTGAGGGCAAACACTGTCTTACTTTATGTTTTTATATGCTTGGAGGCTAGAATATAGTATACACTTAATAAAAAACTGTTAAAATTAATCCATCCATTCATTCTTTCTCCATAATTACTTGGAGAATAGAAATATGCTCCTTGAGTTCTTCTACAGAGGAGGCCAACTTGGACTATTTTATCTATGTGTGTGTGTATTACATCATACTGAGAGAAACACAAATGTAGCCTCTTTCTTCAGGTCACATCAAAATTCTCCTTGCCTGTATTTTCTCGAAGAAGGTCCCATGGTCCTTTGTCTTTTTGATGGCAGCTCTCTTGGCTTGTAAGCAGCGACCGTGGCTAATCACCTCTGGATGAGAGCACCAACACGCAGAGATAGTGATATCTACCCACTTCCTTTCATCTTGTTGCTGCTCTCTAGAATCCTCCCTTTATGTCCCATGGCATCAGAGTCTCTGAAAGACTCTTGAGACCTGCCCTATATGCAGGATACTCTCAACAGACGAGGTTCTTCCCTGCTTTCCCGCAAGCAAAGACTTAAAGACTAAACAGCAAAAGTGAGCTTGACTCCTTGGACAGAGTTACATTTTTGCCCCTTCACTGATGGACCAAGTGCTACATTCTGACATTTGTACCTCCACCATGAGAAAAGAAACAAAGAATTTGGTTCCCACAGCATCCTGGTAACACTAAGTGTTTTCCTGCCCATTGGGAATTTTTCATTCTTGGTTGAGGCTCTTCTCAAATGAAAACCATGGTACCCATTTCAGCTTGGCCCCTCCCATAGGAACATTTCAGCCTATTGGATGGCAAGTTTCTTCCAATCAAGGATTGTTTGATTTTTCATATGTACATCCCTGACAAGTGACACAGCATCTACCATAACACCTGGCATGGGAGAATTTTTGCTGAGTTTAATTGAATCAAACCTTTCACCAGAGAGAGGAGGGTGCACTGGAAAGAGTGTAGGGCTTGGATCCAATAGGCTACGTACTGGGTGACTATATTCAATTCACTTAACCTCTCTAACCCTCAGTTTCCTTATCTGTAAAATAGGGTTAATAATACTCGCATGGCCAAAGGATGAATGCCATAAATATGAGCTCATCATTATGTGGTTGGTGTGGAAACAGAAGAGAGACCATCATAGAATAGAGGAACTACCCCCAAAGTCACAGATGTCAGCACTGAAGTTTGTTTTCAGGGAGGTTTTGCCTAGAGAACCACAGAAAAGGGAAACTGGTGGTTGCTTCTATCATAGCAGGCCTCTCTGAGGGAAGCAGCGTGAACTATGCTCCCCTTCAAGGCTCTGAGTGAAGTGAGCCCTTCGGTCAGTGCTCATTTTTGAAGGCAAATTCTTCTTTGAACAGATGTCCAAACACACCAAACAACCAATCGCATCTAGCAGTCCCACCCTGAATTGACCCACTTTGAAGCAAACCAGCACCCCATCTGCAACTGATGGAATCTGGCAAACACAGCAGCTAAGTTTTGAATGACCAACTTCTGGCTCCTTCTCCTTAATTCCTTCCTGGAGGTTTGCCCAAATAAGACCTCATTAACATGCAGCTGCAGGGTAGAGTATATGCCCAATGGTCAAAATTGTTCATCAAAGAAAGAAAAAAATGTTATCCTTTACAAAAAAAAAAACATCAAATTTTGAAGCGTTATGAGACAAACACAGAAGCATGTCACAGAAGTAGACCTCAAGAAGTCATCTTTTCTTACCTCCAGCCTTCAGGCAAAAGAATTCTTAAATAATCTCAGAAAGAAAAGGCCACCATTTTCTTCAAAGTCTCTATTTCCATTGTTTCTTCCTCTTCCCAGTCATACATTTGTTCCTCATATACCCACATCTCTTCCATGGATGTTTAAGCCAATTTCTATGTATTCTTTATTTGGTGGATACTTGTAATTTCATAAGAACCAAGAGAGGATCTTGGTAAGCTCATGGATATCAGCTATTGTGTCTTCTTCAAGGCATTATAAAGACACTGGTAGTTCCATCCTTGGTCCATGTACCAGAGATGAGAAAGAGAAGATGTCTTCTCTAGAATTTCAGACAATATTTTGGCAATCCAACAGTCTGCAAATCTTTTTTTTTCATTACTGCCAGATGCTGTGACTTAAGTTCTTAAGGATAAAGCAAGTGAACTTACTTAGTTCATTAAATTCCACTTTTTCTGAAAAGCCCAAATTTCATAACCTGTCCTTCCTAGGGCTTTGTGGAGAGCTTACTAATTCAGAGATCAGCAACCTTGAGCAGACATGTCTCATAAGAGGGTTTTAAGTTGTGTTGCCAGGAATGGCTCCAGACAAAATTGTGAATTTGGTGATATTTGCCTGTAACACTCTACTGCCTCCCCTATTAGGCTCCTTATATCATCCCCCTGTTTCCCAGATGACTGCCTCCTCTCTGCCCCAGCTCTTCTAATCACCTACTGGGCCTACCCACCATGAGCATCTTGCCATTTACCTGGCTGCTCTGTATGTAGCACCCCCACCCCATCCCATTCCACCTCTTGTTCTTGCTCTATTAACAGTAACCAAACCATCTCTATCATGTCTACTGGGCATGACAATCACCCCACCACCGCAACCACCATGACTCCACTTCCCATTCCTCTAACTCCTCAGAACAAAAACTTCCTTCCCTGGTCACCTCTCCACCATGTGCTATATCTCCCTATTACGGTATAAGTTTCTTGAGACCATGAACTGTCTTATTTTGCATTTATATCTCCCTATCCCCAGCACCTAACACAATACCTGACACAGTAAGTACTTAATAAGTGGTGTTCATTCATTCATTCATTTCAGGTGTCTATTCTGTTCCTTCTCCCTACCATCAAATGGCTAATTTCTGTGTAAATGTTGACTAGTAGTTTAGCTGATAGCTTATGATTGGTGGTTGTCCTTTGTGCTTGAAGAGGACCAGAATGACATCACTGTGTCAGGGTCGAGGTACAGTGTATCAGACTGGCTGATCAGACCAATACAAGGTCAGAAGGCTCTATCATGGGGTGTGCAGAAATAGTCCATATGTACATTTGGACTGGAGATAGGTCTAAATGTGCATATCTCATGTTTCTTTTGAGCTACGACAATTCTGTTTTGCTCATAGAGCACAGAGCCTTCTTCGATGCCAAACTGGGTAGTCTTGTGCCAGTGTCTCCCATGTCTCACAATCAATTCCAAAGGTCTTCAGAGAGACCTTGAGAGTATCCCAGTGTCACTTCTTCTGACCTCCATGTGAGTGGTTGCCTCATGTGAGTTCTCCACAAAATAGTCTTTTAGGCAAACATACATTTGGCATTCAGACACCAGGGCCAGCCCATTGGAGTTCCATTTTTTGCAGTAGAGTTTGAATGCTTGGTAGTTCATCTTGAGAAAAAGCTTCACTGTCTGGTACTTTTTTTTTTTTTAGTGAGGCAGTTGGGGTTAAGTGACTTGCCCAGGGTCACACAGCTAGTAAGTGTTAAGTGTCTGAGGCCGGATTTGAACTCAGGTACTCCTGACTCCATGACTGGTGCTTTATCCTCTGCGCCAACTAGCTGCCCCTGGTACTTTATTTTAACAAGTGATTTTCAGAATCTTCTTGAGATGATTCAAATGGAAGTGATTTAGTTTCCTGGCATGATGCTGGTACTCTGTCCAGCTTTCACAGTAGACTTTCAGTTTGGTAGGCAGTCTAATCTCTTCTCTTCCACACTCCTCTGGAGTCTCCCAAACAATAAGCTAGCTCTGGCAATGCGTGCATCAACTTCATCACTATGTGCACATCCCTGGAAAGTAGCCAAAGTGAACTTAGCCATATATATTTGAAGAAGAAACTCTAAGTTCGGTCCCAGCTGTTGATGTAAGAAAAAAAAGGGCCATTAGCCCCTGTTGTGGAAGATAGCCCAGTCCCACCTTTTTGCTGCAGTGAGGTCAAGATTCAAAAGGAATTTTTCCCAATGATATCCCCTCAAATTCCTCCACTGATGAGCTTGGCTAAACCAATTCACATCATGGAAGCTTTTTGGTAGGGAGAACCTACCTCTCATGATCCTCCCTGATTCACAAGAGATAGAATGAATGAAAGCTTGCCAAATCCTAGCTTACAGTTTCCATCCCCATAGAGCTTAAAAAAGAGGTTTCCCAGTTGACATTTTAGAGATGATGCTTTGTTTCCACCTATTCCATATTTCACATAGAACATTCTTGTCGGTGGTTGATTCAGTTATCAGAACATTCAGATACCTTTAGAGAAAAGGCAGTCTGCTGCAGACAGAGCCTTTAGAGTGATTTATTTCCTCTTAGAGAGCTTCCCTGCTACATAATGAAAAGTCCCCTAATGCTACAGTGATCATGTTTTTCAAACTATAAATGGGGACACACAATCTAGAAAAGGATACTGTTTATACAGATATTTCTCTTTTTTTCCTTTCAAATCTAGACTCTTCTGGAAAATCTGGAACATATGGACACCTTGCTTAATGAGCACCACTCACAGAGACTTGCTTTCATCCCAGTGACAACCCCTAGCAACAATTTCTCTTCCCCATCACTTCATTCTTCCATACTTCCATAAAGGAAAATCTATAGAACACAGTCATCAAGTAAGATAATGAGTGTGAAAATATTTTGCAATTGTAAAGCACTCCCTAAATATAAGGTATAGTTGTTCTTATAGTTTATAGGAGAAAATGGGGAAATCCCAGTAGACTATAAGCTTCTTGAAGGTAAGGAGTGATTCTCTTTTTGTCTCTGAGAAGTAGCTTGGTGTAATGGTTAGAGAGCTGTTCTCAGAGTCAGAAAGACCTGGGTTCAATTCCTGACTCAGACACATACTGGCTGTATGACATGGGCAAGTTACTTGCCCAGTAAGTCACTCTATATCTCAGGCATTTCTCTAAGACTGTAGCTTGCAGAAAACATATTTTTCCATCATTTGGGAGTTCCCAATACCCATGAAATCATAGATCTAGTCTTTATTTTTCCCCTGGCACCTTATACTTAGTAAATACTGACTAGATTGGATGGGACACATTGTCTTGATCTCAGAGACAAAAGTTGGCTATGTATAAATCATGCCACTTGAGCATGTTGAGCACACCAGCTAGTGGAAGGGGAGGATTGTTGTTCCTGTATTCATTAGAATCATATTATTGAGACACAGACATCCCTAGGAATTCTTCCTCTTATGAAAAGGAAGACAGACACAGTGGTTGTTTCCATACTGATGTTATACTAGTCCACACTGACAGCTGAGTAAATATTGTTTGCACAAACTCATTGGCAGCCATGCTAGGATGCTGACAAAAAGGCACAAAAGACAGTAAGCTTCTGAGAATGGAGAGAATCCACTGGCCACAATAAGCTCCTACCACTGGCTCGCCAAGTTTTGGGGTAGTATGCATGGGCAAAGAGGTCAAGCCTCAAGTCCAGCTTCAAACAGTCACCACGTCTGAGAGTATGTAAATAGGTTCTCAAGTAGATTCAGAAAAGGGGAGGGACTTGTGTTTTTGTATCCCTGCTGACTGGCCCATAACAAGCATTTATAGATGGGATGGAATTGAGAGGGATAGGATGGGATGGGATGGGATGGGATGGGATGGGATGGGATGGGATTGGATGGGATGGGATGGGATGGATGGAATGGAGTAGAATGGAATGTGGGGGGATAGGATGGAATGGAATGGGATGAAGTAGAATGGAATGGAGTAGAAGTGAGTGATAGAATGGAATGGCAGGAAATGTAATGGGGCTTCATAAAACTATACACAAATAGCACCTCAGGGAGTGTATTAATCCAACTGAGAGTTTTGCCTTGGGAGGTAATGGGCTTCCCCTCCCTATGGATCTTCAATATAAGATTAGATGACCACTGCTTGGGTATACTATGGATGGGATTCTTGTTCAGGTATGGAAGGGTCTCTGAGGTCACTTACCACATGGAGATTCAGGGATTTAATAAAATGACTCCAGGAAGAAAATGGCCAATGGCTCAGGGACACTGACCCTAAGAAAAACTGGCAGGCATGAAATATAAAGTCAATCAACAAGTCTAGACAGAACTGAACAGGGTCTATCTCTCCTGCTTGTTCCCTTCTCTGATTTCAATGGGAAATGGAGTGACTCAGTATGTGTCTGCTGTGGGCACAAATGCCTCCATCTGATAAGCAGTATGGGAGCAGGAGATGGAGATGGGGGTGGAGAAGAAGGGAGAGGGGGGAATAAACAGTGCTTGGTGTGAGCACAGCCAATAAAAAAGGGCAGAGGGCTAAGAACCAAAGTTCATTTCTAGCCACATCACTTTGGGACAACTTTTTTTGCTAAGGCTAATATAGTTGTTCATTTGTGGACAACAAAAGGCCTTCCAGACCCATGAAGATTATATATCAGCCAGTAAGTAACCTGACTTTGTAAAGACCGGAGAACTACTGGGAATGATAAGATGGGGCCAAAAATTACTCATTCCCCAAACTTCCAAAGGGCCAGATATCCTGAAAAAATACATTTTGTCTCAGGGTCCAATTTCTTGTCCTGGTGATATCTTTTATTTTTTTTTCATAAAGGACTGAGAATTGGAGCCAAGACCATTTGAATTCCCAGATCTCTGCTCTGGCTCTAATGCTGAAAAAAATAACATGGATAGCCCTTCTCCTCTGCTATCATCCTAGGCCTTGGAGGTCTAATTTTGCAGGAAAAAGATGAAGATGAAGACGAAGATGAAGGAGGAGGAGAAGTTCTCATATTTATATTGTACTTTAAGGTTGGCAAAGTACTTCATATATATATATATATGTGTGTGTGTGTGTATATATATATATATATATCATTTTATTCAATCCTAATAACAACCCTGTGAGTTAGTTATTAAAGATATGCCCCCAAGGCTGATTGTAGTTAAATGTTTTGCCCAATATCACAGAGCCATGTGTGTACAAGTCAGGAATACAGACTCCCCTTATTGTCTTTGTCACTGATAAGCATATTGTAAGATTCAAAAATAAAGGTTGTGATAAAGGATTTTTTTTTCTGATTTTTTTCCCCCCAAGTCAGTACACCTGTGTAGGTTTTCATTCAGCATTCTGGACTTTTACAATGAGGAACATGGGGCCAATCATGGACACAGCCATGACATCCCCCTCCTGCACCCCAACATAACCTATAGGAATGTTTTCTGATCAATCTCTATGCTTATATCAGGCACAAATACTAAGATAGCTGTGAGGCTTTCTAGAGCCTGAGAATGAGTGTATCTTCTATGCTATTCCTTTGTGGAAGGTCTATGAAAGAACCAGGACAAGAATTGCCGAGGTTGGGAAGGAGGGGACAGGGGAGGTGGGAGTTGCAGTGTGAAGAAAATGCCTCATCTATGATGTCAAAGAACTAAGGAAGCATATTCTACAAGAGACCAATTTTCAAACTTGTAAAACCATTTTTTTTTTAAATTTAATAATGACATCAGCAAATTAGGCACTTAAGGGAATGGATCTTTCACATTTTTTAAATCAACAATGAAGATCTCTTACTTGTTGAGTGGGGAATTTTTCACTCTTCCAAGAGTGGTGAGTTGAAACCCCCAATGAGTTCCGTCCTTACATATGGGAGGATCATTTCAGGCAATGATTGCTCCTCCTTCTAGGTTCATGTAACTATTACTATTCACATTACCCTATCTTTTGTATAATGCCCAGCATTGTTTCCGTCAAAAGGGGAAGAGATGAGCCCATGACTCATTGTGGGTTTTGATTTCAGCTCACTGATCTTAAAAGAGTGAGAATTTCCCCTCAAATTTATCTGCAAGTTTGTAGAACAAATAGAAGGGGGCAAGGAGTAGGGGACCACATACACTTATTGACCACTGTGGTGAAGTTGCAACCAAAGCACCACTAAACAGCTGTCAAATAATGAGCTAGAAAGCACAGAAATGTTACTAGGAAACCGCGAAATGTAAATAGAGACAAGGAAATTTTTTTTTTTAGTGAGGCAATTGGGGTTAAGTGACTTGTCCAGGGTCACACAGCTAGTAAGTGTTGAGTGTCTGAGGCTGTATTTGAACTCAGGTCCTCCTGACTCCAGGGCCGGTGCTCTATGCACTGCACCACCTAGCTGCCCCAGAGACAAAGAAATCTTAATGGTGAGAAAGTTGCATAACTTTAATAAGCATTAGGAAAAGTTGGTGACCAGGACGAAAATCATTTTTATATTACATACAATTCATTTTGGGGGGAGTCTATTTTTCTTTCAGCAAAAACAGGACTTCTCCCCCTACCACCCAACAACAACAAAAAAACCTTTGAAACAAAAAGTCCAAGAAACAACCATGGCTGGTGAGGCAAGGAAGGACCCAAAGACTTGGGTTCTTGACTTGGCATTATTTTCCATTAGTTATGCACTCTTGCACTTGGGGAGAAGCTCTGTTGTATAGACAAGTGATTCCTGGGATGGCTGCCTTGAATGTAAAAAGAATCTTAGAAATCTTTTATACCAACTCCTTCATTTTTCAGATAACAAAAGTGATACCCAGGATGGATAAATGATTTGTCCAAGGTCATAGGTAGTGAGTAACAGAGCTGAGATTTAAACTTGGTTCCTTTAAGAGGGGTGTGTGTGTGTGTGTGTGTGTGTGTGTGTGTGTGTATGTGTGTGTGTATGTTATAGATACCTTTGCCAGTATGGTGAAGCTTGTGGACTCCATCTCAGAATGGATAGAATGGGGGACTTGAAATCAAAAAGACCAACCTCAGACCCTACTAGTTTAGTGGTCCTGAGCAAGTCATTTCACCTCTGTCTACCTTAGTTTTCTCACCGATCTCCCAGAATTGTGAGAATAAAATGCAATAATATTTATAAAGTACTTTATAAACCTTAAAACATGACATAAATGCTAGATTATTCTTATTCTTATTAAATGTAGAAAACACATAGGATTAGAAAGTAGTCCAGAAGTTAGTCAAAAGAAATATGTGGGTTTTTTCTCTATCCAGTTTCACAGATAGACTAAAATCTATCCATATATCTCAGGTTAAGAACCCCTGAATCCAACTCCTAATCTTTCTATTATACAATATGTCTGTGATGCAAGTAGATATGTGTTGGTCTTCGGTTTATTTTTTTTTTAAGATTAAAGGTGTGAGGCACCCAAGAAAGAGATGAGAGTCGAAATGGGGGGAGTAGAAAGTGGCATTGATGGCTCTAAGAGGGAATAACATACATATTCAATTGAGTATATAAATCTTTCTTAGCCTACAGGAAAGTAGGAGAAGGGGATAAGAAAAAGCAGTGTGTATGGGGGAGGGGGGCTGATAGAAGGGAAGATGGATTGGGGGAGGCAATGGTCAAAGGAAAAACACTTTTGAGGATGAACATGGTGAAAGGAAAGAGTGGGACAAATTGGGGAGTGGGAATAGGATGATGGGAAATACAATTATTAATAATACCTGCGAACAAATTTTTACAGTCAATTTCTCTGATAAAAGCCTCATTTCTCAAATATATAAAGAACTGAGTCAACTGAGATTTGTTTTCCTTCAATTTATAAGAATACAAGTCATTTCCCAACTGACAAATGGTCAAAGGATATGAAGTTTTCAGAAGAAATTGAAACTATCTATACTCGTATGAAAAAATACTCTACATCACAATTGATTAAAGAAATGCAACTTAAAAACAACTCTGAGGTACCACTGCACACATATCAGATTAGCTAATATGATAGAAAAAGAGAATGACAAATGTTGGAGGGAATCTGGAAAAATTGGGACACTAATGCATTGTAGGTGGAGTTGTGAACGAACTGATCCAGCCATTCTAGAGAGCAATTTGGAACTATGCCCAAAGGATTAAAAAACCATTCATACCCTTTGAGCTAGAAATACTGATACTAGGTCTATATCCCAAAGATATCAAAAACAAAAAGTAAAAGGACATAGATAGATCGATAGATAGATAGATCGATAGATAGATAGATCGATAGATAGATAGATAGATAGATAGATAGATAGATAGATAGATAGATAGATAGATAGATAGACAGACTGACACACAAATTGGGAAATGACTGAACAAGTTATTATATGATTGTGATTGAATACTACTGTTCTGTAAGAAAGGATAAGCAGGATACTCTCAAAAAAAAACAACACCTGGAAAGACTTGCATGAACTGATGCAAAATGATCTGCATGTTCTTTCACAACATGGCTAATATGGAAATAAGTTTTACATGACTACATATGTATAACCTATATCAAATTACTTGCCCTCTCAATAAGGGGGCATGGAAGGAAGAAGAGAATTTGGAACTCAAAATTCTTTAAATCGAATGTTAAAAAATGTTTTTACATGTGTTTGGGAGAAAATATTAAATTTAAAAACTGTCTTGGGGGGGCAAGTAGTGCTTGTTAATGTAGGTAAGTAGGCCTCATTTCCTTTTTCTTAAAAATAAAGGTGTTGAAATAAGTGATCTCCATGGTCCTTTGCAGCTCTGTCCTGATGTATATCTTGCCACTGGACCCAGATTCTGGAGGAGAGAGTGAGGCTGGTGACTTTGCACAGCTCTTCCTCACTTAAATCCAATTCAGTGCAAGTCATAACATCACCCCAACGTCATGGTCCTCTTCAGAATGAAGGAAAAACAAGAAGTCTTGTGACAGTTGCCGTAGCAAAGGATAGGATTTTAAAGGATACAACACTAGAGGTGATTCTACTTTAATCCCATCATTGGTAATATGAGAAAACTAAGGCCAAAAGTGGTCAAGTAATTTGGCTTAGGTGGCACAGCGGATAGAGTACTGGGCCTGAAGTAAAGAAATACTTCCCTTCTTGAGTTCAAACCTGGTCTCAGACTCTTCCTAGCTGTGTGAACTTGGGCAAATAACCTTGTTTGCCCCAGTTTCCTCATCTGTAAAATGAGCTGGAAAAGGAAATGGCAAACCACTCCAGTATCTCTTCCAAGAAAACCCTAAATGGGGTCATGGAGAGTTTGACATCACTGAAATGACTGAACAACAACATGGTAAGTAAGGCTAAATTAGGACTCACACCTAGCCTTTTAACCACCCCATTAACATTCATTGACCACCTCTTCTGGTGAGCCAAATTAAAATTCCTGAAAACTCAACTAAATCCTTGGGTACCAGAGTCAAATCACTTCCTCCTCATGACTGGAGCATGGCTGGTGTTTTTTGCATTGTATTTGATATTTGGTCCATTCCATGCATCCACCTGAAGACAAAGAATTTTAGAACTAAAAGGGACCTTTACTGTTGTTGTTCAGTTGTCTCTGACTCTTTGTAACCCCATTTGGGGTTTTCTTTTCTTTTCTTTTTGCAGGGCAATGAGGGTTAAGTGACTTGCCCAGGGTCACACAGCTAGTAAGTGTCAAGTGTCCGAGGACAGATTTGAACTCAGGTCCTCCTGAATCCAGGGCCAGTGCTTTATCCACTGTTCCACCTAGCTGCCCCCATTGAGGGTTTTCTTGAGAGATACTGGAGTTGTTTGCCATTCCCTTCTCCAGCTCATTTGACAGATTAGGAAACTGAGGTAAACAAGGTTAAGTGACTTGCTCAGGGTCACACAACTAGTGTCTGAGGTCAGATTTGAACTCAGAAAAATAAATATTTCCTGACTTCAGGCCAGGTACTCTATCCATCCAGCTACCTTAGAGGTCCCCTAGCCTAACTCCATTATATTATAAATAAAGGAACCAAAGACAAGATGGGCTAAGTGACTTACCCAAGGTATATAGGTAGCAAGTAGCAGAGGTGTTATTCAAACCTACTTCTCACTCCAACTCTGTTGCTCTTTCCACTGTACTATGTTGTATATTTTGCTGCTTGAAGCAGATCTTAGGAGAAAAGAGGGAGGGAATGCAGGAAGAAAGGGGACTAGGAGGCAGAAGAGATTGCTCTCTCTGCTTATGTAGAATCTGTGGGCTCTGTGATGCCAAGACCCAGAATCTCAAAAGTCAACAGCTTCTGTGTTCCTGATGCTCCAAGAACTTCCCGTGACCCTGGCGTGTTTTGGAAGAAATCCTCCCCTGGGCTTATGTCCACTGCACAAATAAAGTCTTTACCACTCTGTTCTCTATCATGGCTTGATTATAATTCAGTGATGTTTTTCTCATCAAATGGAAGAAAGTTTTTGACCCTGGAGATTCTCGGGGGATACACACCCTGCCCATGGCAGAGGGCAAAGTTTGCTTAGAGTTTAGTACCATTTGTGAATCAAATCTGATTCCAGCTTTATTGAGAAGTTGCTCATTCTGCCTTAAAAATTGGTGATGCATACAATCAGTTTTGTTCTAAATAATCTATGCAAGACCTCAGCATTAGTCTGCTTCTAGATCTCAAGACACAGAAAAAATAGTCAAACCCGCCTCTACAGGGCTGAACACTTGAGCTTTCACCTTCCTGCCACTGTCTGGTCTCAGTCTTACTCTCATTTTGAGCAATGAAGCCATACACAAGACTGAGACCCAGGCAGGTAGCTCTAAACTGATTTATATAGAGATTAAGAGGAGTGAGGTGGGATTGGGCCTTCAAAAAAAAAAAAAGGAAGCTGGAGCCTTTAACAAATGCAAGGAGCAGGGCAGCTAGGTGGCACAGTGGATAAAGCACCAGCCCTGGATTCAGGAAGACCTGAATTCAAATCCGACCTCATACATTTGACACTTACTAGCTGTGTGACCCTGGGCAAGCCACTTAACCCTCATTACCCCAGAAAGGAAGGAAGGAAGGAAGGAAGGAAGGAAGGAAGGAAGGAAGGAAGGAAGGAAGGAAGGAAGGAAGGAAGGAAGGAAGGAAGGAAGGAAGGAAGGAAGGAAGGAAGGAAGGAAGGAAGGAAGGAAGGAAGGAAGAAATACAAGGAGCTAGAGAAAAGACTCCCAGGTACCTTTAAACAGAGCAGCAGTAGGTAGAGGACTAGAGGTTAGTAGAATTCCTTTGGTGTTACGAGGTACCCTTACAGACTCATGAGGCATTCCAGTTGTCTACTTGTCCCCCAGTTTTCTTCTATAAAAAGCAATTCAGTCTAACCAGGATTCCATAGCCTCTCAGATTTGAAAACACTCTTTATAAAGACTTTGCCTATTGTATCTCTTATGTAGGAAGCAGTGATGAAAAGTCTACACACCTTTGAAGGAAGAGGAAACCCAAGGACTTTGACCCAGACCATAAAGAAAACCTGTCACTCCAGTCAGACCAGCATACCCCTCAATGCACCACGTGCATTACTTATTCTTTCTTTACCTTTGCTCCTGCCATTTCCCAGGCACAGCCA
Source organism: Dromiciops gliroides (assembly GCF_019393635.1). NCBI lineage: Eukaryota > Metazoa > Chordata > Mammalia > Microbiotheria > Microbiotheriidae > Dromiciops > Dromiciops gliroides. The sequence continues at coordinate 67,349,976 of NC_057865.1, forward strand.
TTCTTTGGAATCCAGCCCATCTCTTCATAATCCAGCTCAATATTTGCTCAATAGATTCATAAAATGTGGGAACTGGAAGAGACTTTAGTGGTGATTTCACTCAGGGGGTTCTTAACTTGGGGGTCCATCAACTCAGGTTTTTAAAAATATTTTAAAAACTCAATATAATCAATTTCCCTTGTACATAAATTTCATTATATGAATTTAAATATGTCATTCCAAAAAGGGATCCATAAACTTCACCAGACTGTCAAAGGGGTCCATGATATATACACACAAAAGTTAAGAGCCCTTGAAATCCATTATTTTATAGATTAGGAAACTAAGTCCCAGAAAAGAGAAGTGACTGGTCCAAGGTCATACTAGATCTCCTGATTCTTAGCGCTGGCCTCTTCTTTGTACAATATGCTGACTCTTCTCCACAAAACCTTCCTAGCCCACAGAGATTCTCTCAATCCTCTGAAATGCCTCCTGCCTTTATTTATTGACTGTATTATTTCATTATTTCATTTCTATTTTTATATACTCATTTAGTATCCAGAATAGCACCCAGGACATTGGATCAGCATCTAGCAAAGTGATCGAAACAAAATTAGTGCTAAAGAAATGCTTGTTAATTGATTGGTCAGAGCATCATAGTTTTAGAGATGGGAGGGACCTTAAAGATCATCTGGTCCTACTCCCTCATTTTATAAATGAGGAAACTGAGGTTCAGAGAGGTGAGGTAACTTACCCACAGTCATACAGCTAGGAAGCATTACCACTAAAATTAGAGTCCAGGTCTTCTGACTCTGAAGCCAAATACTTTCAACTCTGCCTTTCTGCCTTTCACATTAGACACTTAAATATTTGTTTAACTGAATTATACATAGAAGGTACTCCAATAGGTATTGTTTAATTAATCCAAGTTATTTAATTATTCAAATCATTTATTGATTAATTTAAATACCATAATAAGTATTTATTGACTAATTAGTTGATTGACTTTCTTTTTAAGCAGTTTTTAAGAAGTAAAGCTATGAAAAAATTAGTATAGTGGAAGGACTGTGGGGGGGGGGCGGGGGCTGTACTTAGGAGAGACCTGGATTTGAATCTTACCTTTAACAGTTACTATATGTCACTTTACTTTTTCTGTACCTCCATTCTCTCATCTATAAAATGGATACAATCACACTTGTACTACTTTTTGAATCTTAAAGAACTAGGTAAATGTAATTATTTTTTTCTAAATAGGAAATGTGGCTGCTCATTATGCTATTAGTCAAGTCTAGGTAAGCAAAAATAAGGAAGCATAGGAAAACTGGAAATTCATGATCATCTTGTTCAGACCCAGATAAGGGATCTTGGATCCCTTCCAACTGTGAGATTCTCTGATCCTGAAACCTCATACAAACATAGACCATTATAAGATGCTACTTTGTTCTATCAGAGAGAAAGGATTCAAAGCATCCAAGTTAGGAAAAATCATTTTCTCAGAATCCAAGCTGAGATGATCTACTATGGTATTAAGTACATTTTGTCAGTACCTTCAGCCCGTCCAGATCTTCCCTCCTCCCAGCTCATCTAGAAACAGTAATGAGGGCCAGAGGCATCAATTTCTCCTAGTTTGCTTTTAAAAGGTATGATTGTATGTGAATCAATGCAGAGTGAAGTGAGCAGAACCAGGGAATTGGTACAAATGAAGACAAGAGCAATACAAATGGAAAGAAAAGTAACAAAACTCTGAATGACATTCCTGAGCTTGGAAACAAGGAAGAAAAGAGAAAATGTATCACTCCCCCCCCCCCCCCCCCCCCCCCCCCCGCCGCTGGCCCCCACCATTGCTTCTTTGGGAAGCCATGTGGTATAATGAAGGGAACACAGGCCTTAAAGCTAGGAGGATCTGGGTTTAAGTCCAGCCTTAGGTACATGCTCTAGACACCTCTCCGAGTTGCAGAGAAGAAATCTACCTTCATCAGTAGAATTAGTTTCCTTAGCTGGGAATTATGTCTATCAATAAGATTATGGGTTCAGCTCCCTCCCTTCTTTGCAGTGGTTGGAGGTGGGGTGCTATTGGTGTGGAATATTGGATAGACTGTCAGATTTGATTGATGTGCTGGTTAGTTTTTCTGAACTGCTCCCCCTCCTCCCCCCTTTCTTTTTCTTCCTTCCTTCCTTCCTTCCTTTCTTCGTTTTTTTTTTTACAAGGAATGACTCATTGGGCAAAGGATGCATATATCTGAAAAAAAAAGGTGATATAAAAACAAATATCAATAAATTTTTTAAAACATAAATTAGACATCCATTTCAAGCAAATGCTATCTAAGGGGACTCAGTTGACCAAACTTATTCCTGATGTCTAAATGCTAAGGAAAAATTAAGTTGATACAAGACAATTCAATTCATATGTGATATTAAACAGAGTGAAGACTAGGGAGAGACAAGGTAGACAGCCACATGGGGAGAGGGGAAGGGAAGGAAGAGGGAAGGGAATGAGCATTTATTAAGTGCCTACTGTGTGCCATAATTGATTTTAGAAATTCATCTCATTAAATATTCACAACAGCCCTGAGAGATATTATACCCATTTTATAGTTGAGGAAACTGAGGTAGACAATGATTAAGTGTCTTAGCAGGGTCACACATTTAGGAAGTATCTAAGGGAGGATTTTAATAGAGGCCTTCCAAATTCCAAGCCTAGCACTCTATCCACTATGCCACCTAGCTGCCCTAGAGCTGGAATAGAAGCAGAAAATGAGAGGCATGTTTTAATTTTCCTTTTTATGAATGCATATTTTTTAATTCCAGAAGACTACTCTACCTGGGACATGAGTGTCTGTTCTGTGAAAAAGTCACATGTTCCATTAAGGGCTCAAAGTTTCTATTGGGCAGTAAGTGGTGCAATTGATAGAGTGTCAGCCCAGAGTCAGGGAAGACTCATCTTCTTGAAATCAAATCCAGCTACAGATGTATTGTGACCCTGGTCAAGTCACTTAATCCTGTTTGCCTCAGTTTCCTCATCTGTAAAACGAGCTGGAGAAGGAAATGGCAAACTACTCCAGTATCTTTGCCAAGAAAACCCCAAATGGGGTCACAGAGAGTCGAGCATGACTGAAAAATGATTAAACAACAACAGTCAGAGGACATCACTTCCACACATTGCCTAAAATGCCCAGAGATGTCATCATCACCACCACCACCATAACTGACATTTATATAACAATTTAAAGTTCACAAAGAATTTTATGCATATGATCTCCTCTGGCTCACAACAATCCTGCTAGGCAGATTCTACAGATATTATTATTCTTATCACTTTATAAATGAGGAAACCTAGATGGTATCAGTCACATGATCTGATGCCAGGTCTTTGACTCCAAATGCAGTTCTGCACCATGTTTTCTTTCTAAAGCATCTCGGGAATTACTTTTTTTTTCCAGGGCAATGAGGGTTAAGTGACTTGCCCAGGGTCACACAGCTAGTAAGTGTCAAGTGTCTGAGGCCAGATTTGAACTCAGGTGCTCCTGAATCCAGGGCTGGTGCTTTATCCACTGCACCACCCTTGCTTTCTTTCCTGCATGAAAATGATCATATAAATACACCACAGATGAAGGGAGCATGCTTAGAGTAATTTTTCCCTCCATGGTGGCAGTGATGATTTCTACTGAGTTATCCCTACTCTCCCTGCCAAGTACCACTCATGGTAGGCTTTTGTGTAATGGGATAGCCAGGGACATGTCATGGCAAACTAATCCATTACAACAACAGTGTGCTATTCTAGTGATGTGATTCACATTATTTCATTTCCAGATTTAATCATTTCTGGCTTACTTCATCGTGCCTTAAGTGAAACTGACTGATGGAAGTTGGAAAAGGAAAGTAGAGATTTGTTTCCTTCAATAAAAAACACTGGGGGGGAGGGGAAAGAACCCCATTGTACATAATTAGAAACATTTGCACCTGGGACACTCCCCAAAACCTCCCCCATGTTAGTTGCAGGTAGAGGAGAGGGGTGGGGGGGGCAGGAGATATAACCCTATAGGGTAAGAAAGAAAGTTCAGGAGACTACTATGAAGTGCTTCTAGGGAAGCTATCTTGATCAATATGGTAGCTTCATATTTTTACTAATTATTCTTGATGACTAGGTGCTCAGGTCACTTGTTTCTTGCATTGAACATCCAAGAAATCCAATTACACAGGATGGCGTGGGATTTACAGCTGTGTAGAATGAAAACCCCAAGAGTCAGAGTTTCTGGGCAATTCATAATCAATTTATTAATTAGGCTAACTAATAATCAATAAATTGATGGTCAGTGGTTTCTCTCAATAACCAAAGACAACACCACGTAGAAGTTGAAAGCCTGAATATACTTTTGGAAAAGGGGATGCCCCTGACAAGTGAAAATCAACCCTGATTGGTGGACATTTAATGAGGAGGTGGGCTAGGAATCTTCACTTCCTCCTACTGAGAATATGACTTGATCATGAGACTCAGCCTTCTCTGGATAAGAAAATCCAGCTTCATCCAGACCACTCTGGTTGGTTTTTTTTCCTTCATGAGCTGAGTCACCCTAAATTCTAATGAAGAATTATAAAGACAGGGGTTCATTTCCCTGAGACAAGAAGTTACCTAGACTGGATTCTGTTTATACTCTAAACTATTATCCCCAACTGTTAGGGACATCTCATCAATCAGCCATGTCCTTCAGAGACTGACCAACCTGCAGAGGATGGCCCCTAAATGAGGAAATAAAAAGCCTGGATCCTAATTAACAATGGGTTATTAATACAATAGAAAAATAATCATTGCTCTCCCAGTAAACAGATAGATGTTTTAGGGAAGAGAAATAATAGGGTTTCAATCCATGCCCCATTGACGATCCTCAGCCTCTAGCCAAGAAATCCTAAGAGACGCTCAAGTTGCTCCCCCATCAGGGATCTCCTACAGTTCTGGTCTCATGTACCCCCATCAATCATCTGCCACAGCTCCCTCTACTCCAACCTTCACGACTAGGAGTCACCCTCTCTTCCACCATCTTCCTTAAAGAAGTATAATAGATGCCAGGGGCTTTTTAAATTCCCTGCCCTTTCAACAACAAGCAGGTATTAAGTCAATAAGCATTTATTAAGCACTTCCTGTATGCCAGACATTCTACTTAGTACTGGGAGTAACAATACAAGAAGAAGAAAAATAAAAGCAGTCTCTTCCCTCTGGGACCTTACATTATGCCAAGTGAAAAAAATATATGATTCACCCTGGGATATAGTTCCCCCTCAACTCCCCCACATAAATTCCTCTCCTAAGCAAAGCACTGGTTATAAGGAAAAAGTAAGAGAACATTTGTAAAGCACTTAGCAAACCTTAAGCACCATATAAATACTAGCTCCTGGCTTTGACTTGGGAAGCTGCTTTACCAGAAAAAGTCCAAAGGAACTTCATGAGCTCATGTCACAGGCTCACAGATTTAAAGCTGGAAAGGACCTTAGAGGCCTCTGAGTCCAAGCCCTTCATTTTTACAGATAGAAGAAACGAGGCACAGAGAGGTTAAGTGACTTGCCCAGGGTTACATAGGTAGTAATCATCTGAGAAAGGAGTTGAACTCATTATTTGGCTACAGATCTCTCCCTGTGATCTCTATCCACTGCCTTTGCCTTAGGCCTAACCTAAGTCAGAACTTTCATCCCTTATGTTGAAATTCTACATTCTGTCTTGTTTTTGCTTTAAAAATTAGTATTCCAAGGGCAGCTAGGTGGCACAGTAGATAGAGCACCAGCCCTAGAGTCAGGAGTACCTGAGTTCAAATCCAGCCTCAGACACTTAACACTTACTAGCTGTGTGACCCTGGGCAAGTCACTTAACTCCAAATGCCTCACTTAAAAAAAAAATTAGTACTCCAGGAATTATTTCAATGGCCTACTGTTGCTTATGTTTAAAAAAAAAAAAGTCTTCTCAACTAATGCAGTTTTACATATGTAAATTTGGATTTTGTTTTGTTTAAATAAATGAAATAGCTTGTTGTTTGTTTGTTTTAACCTATCTAGGGAACTCCCAGTGGTAACTTACAATCTTTGAGAACTGAGTCATGAAAGGCTAGGGGATTTTCCCATCATCCCTCAGCCTGCATTTGTCATTACCTCCACAACATCCTTTACCTCTATCTCCTCTCAATCTACACAGCCACCTTCTAGTTTAGGGTCTAATCACTAATCACCAATAGCTTCTTTATAGGTCTGCCCACCTCAAATCCAAATTGTTGTTCATCCTTCCCTGTCAAAGAGGATCACTGACTGCCCTCTACACAGCTGCCAAAGTCTTGTTCCTTAAGAGGGGAGGTGATGATAGCATTTGCCTACTAAACACCTCCAGGGGCTCCCTACAATCTGCACATACAAACATCAACACTTTTATTCAGCATCTAAAACCCTTCACGACATGGTCCCCATCTATTACATTTGGAAAATTTGTTCTATTTGGTCCCAGAGGGCAAAACCAAGAGTTGTAAGGGGATGAATGTAGACTTGATGACAGGAAAAGCTTGGTACAATTAGAGGGGCCCCAAAGTGGGATGGGTTGCTTGTCTTTGGAGGTCTTCTTGCAGAGGCTGGATAACTAACTACTTGTCAGGTCCATTGAAGTGAACACTCCTTTCAGATAGGAGTTGGGCTAGTTAACCACTGAAATCCCTTGAATCTCTCAAAATCTGTGATTCCATAAGACCTTTCCAGACTTGTTGCAAATTACTGCTCTTTGATCAGCACTCTCTCAAATTGGTCTTCTTACATGGCTCCTACAAGTAACTCCATTGCCCTTCTCTATTGGCCATCCCCTATGATTAGAATGGACTCCACTTACCTCCTTTTGGAATCCACTTATTTTTTCAAGTCTTAATTCCTAACCTTTTTTGTCTCATGGACCCCTTTGGCAGTCTAGTATAACCTATAAACCCCTTTTTATTTTTTGTTTTGTTTTGGGGTTTTTTCAGGGCAAAGAGGTTTAAATGACTTGCCCAGGGTCACACAGCTAGTAAGTGTCAAGTGTCTGAGGCTGGATTTGAACTCAGGTCCCCCTGAATCCAAGGCTGGTGCTTTATCCACTATGCCACCTAGCTGCCCCCATAAACCCCCTTTAAAAAAAGTTTTTAAAAGCCTAAAATAAAATAACCAAAGATTACAAGGGAAGTTAGTCATATTGAAATACATTTCTCAAAATGTTTTCTAAAATTCACTGCCCTTTTGAAATCTTAAGAACCTTTGTTCTACATGAAGCTTCTCCTAACTCTCTCAATTGCTGGTGTCCTCCACAAATCACCTAATATCTAGTTTATTTTTATTTTATATATTCCCATGTTGTACATATCCCCCTCCCCCCATAGAATATAATCTATAAGCTCCCTGAGGGCAGCAACTTTGTCTCAGTATCATAAGTACCTAGCACAATACATGGCACATAGTAGGTGCTTGATCAATCTTGCTTGTCTATTTACTCCTAAACTGGCCCCTCTATTCACTAAACTACAGCTTTTCAGTTAAAAATTTCAGTAGTAACAATAATAGGCAGAGTATCAGGATTCTTAAATTCACCTAAAGGAGAAACTAGTCCAAGAAGAAGTTTTTTTATAGAGCATTATTAGCAGACATTTAGATCAAGTGTCATCTCATGATTCCATGCACTAACATTATTCCTAGATGCCTCTCATTTCTTTTCTTTCTTTCTTTCTTTCTTTCTTTCTTTCTTTTTTGCAGGGCTATAGGGGTTAAATGACTTATCTAGGGTCACACAGCTAGTAAGTGTCAAGTGTCTGAGGTCAGATTTGAACTCAGGTCCTCCTGAATCCAGGGCCAGTGCTTTATCCACTGTGCCACCTAGCTGCCCCCCTCTCATTTCTTTTTGCAAGAACACAGGAATGTTTTGATTTTTTTTTTTTGGACTGGGGGCAGTTGACAGTCTGTTCTCTGTCCTATTTCACTAGGGCCTTTTGCTCCTATAATCCTTCAAGAACAAGAGGTCCAGTGTCCAGGACGCTGTCCAGTATCCAGTGCTGTCTCAGAAGGGCCAGAGGAAAACCAACAGCATCATAGGCACATTGCCACCTACTGGCGTTAAGGGCAAATAGCAAGAAAGGAAAAGAGGACAAAGGACACGGGAAGACAGAATCTACAGGTACCACATTTAAAACCTCCCTTCCAAACAGGGAGGGCCCTTAGGAATCATTATTATCTTTGCCTCCTTGACCTTGACAAAGGAAGCAGCAATTCTGCAGTTGGTTGTGATAGGATATGGTAAGCAATCTTTGTTGTTGTTCAATCATTTCAGTCATGTCTGACTCTTCATGACCGACCCCATGGGGCAAAGATACTGGAGTGGTTTGCCATTTCCTTCTTCAGCTCACTTTACAGATGAGGAAACTGAGGCAGACAGAATTAGGTGACTTGCTCACGGTCACACAGCTAGAGATTTGAACTCAAGAAGATGAGTCTTCCTGATTCCAAGCCCAGTGCACTATCTACTGCACAACCAAATCCAAGTCTTCCTAACTCAAAGATTTATTTTTTCCCTTTATTCCCTATACTAAGCTGCCTCTCAAATCTGTAGGCTTTTAAATTATTGACATCTTACTTATCAACAATAAGCAATTATTAAGTTCCTACTATATGTAACAAACAAAGCTAGATCTATGATTTTGTTGGAGCTTTGGCCAGCATGCTGATAAATAGAATTAGAGCTGTATTCATAAATGTTCATTTTTATACTTTTAAATGTAGACGTCAGAAATGTGATAGAAAGTACCCTTTGAAAAGTCTATATTTGGGACAGCTAGGTGGTGCAGTGGATAAAGCACCAGCCCTGGATTCAGGAGGACCTGAGTTCAAATCCAGCCTCAGACACTTGACACTTACTAGCTGTGTGACCTTGGGCAAGTCACTTAACCCCCATTGTCCGAAAGAAAGAAAGAAAGAAAGAAAGAAAGAAAGAAAGAAAGAAAGAAAGAAAGAAAGAAAGAAAGAAAGAAAGAAAGAAAGAAAGAAAGAAAAGTCTAGATTTCTTTGTGTGTATATGGCATTTTGACTCGGTTTATAGTCTGCATAGATGGTATCCTGAGTTGCCAGGAGATCTCTGACAACAAAATGCCGCCTATAAATGGTTTGGGTAAATATGTCATTGGAGAGTGGGAGCTATGGATAAGGTGAGGCTTGAAGCTAAGAACAGAAATAAGGCAGAGTAGCTAGTATACATTGTCAGAGAGGCAGGAGGTAGCAGTGGCAGCCAGGACACCACAGTAAGGGAGCTATGCAGGCCTCCCTAAATCCCTAGCTTCATTTTTTATCTCTGTCCCCCATCCCCTAGCACAGTGCCCAGCACCTGGTAGATAATTAATAAACGTGTGTTGAATTAAATTATCTATGGATCTGAAGTTTTATTTAAAAACAGATTCTATTTTGGGAAGAAGGGACACCTACTTGGGTGTTTTCTAATTTGTTTGTTTTTTCCCAGCTTAAAAATATATACCAAAGTTTTAAAAAAAATTTTTCCCTTCTCTACTATGCAGTTTTAGATATAATTAATTAGACTTCATTGCATTCTTCTTAATATCACTATTTACTTAGAACCTTTGTAAACAACAAGTAAGAATTCTACCCAGTTTGTAACCAGCAGGTTATTAAAAAAAAAACATTTTAATCATTTAGGTAGTAACTTCCTGCCTCCTGTTTAAAAAAATTCATACAGCTTCTCAGAAAAGATGAATAAGCTTCTTCCTGACTTGCTTTTACACAACAGTTCCCACCTAGACAGCCACATGAACCTGTGAAGAGAAAAACCTGTAAGTAAACCAAAGTCTGCCACCACTCCAATAATCTTTTTCAAAGGTGGGGATAGGGATGCCCGAAATTAATTTTCTAAATCAAGAGAAAAGGTTTGACTACAGATTAACAGGAAGTGAGACTTAATCCTCTGAAAACAATTTCCTCCTGGGAAATTTGCCCCTTCATAGTTATGTACATAGAAAATGTTTCTGAACCAACAAAGCTGCAATTAGTTGTGTTAAGTTTTAACTATGGCTAAGCTTGGAATTGGGCTTCATTTCTCCAACCAGAAGTTCCCTATGGGATGGTGTTATATACTTGAACTAGATAGCAAAGTTATTTCTTTTTTTTAAAGCAGCTGGGTGTCACAGTGGATAGTCACAGTGCATTTAACTCAGGAAGACCTGAGTTAAAATCTGGCCTCAGATACTTACTAGTTGTGTGATTTTGGGGAAGTCACTTAACCTCTGTTTGCCTCAGTTTCCTCAACCTTAAATGAGGATAATAATAGAACCTATCTCTCAAGGTGCTGTGAGGATAAAGTGAAATAATATTTGTAAAACACTTAACACAGTGCCTGGAACATAGTAGGTATTATATGAATGCTAGCTCTTGTTGTTATTATTGTTGTTGTTGTTATTATTTTCCGGAGTGTATTTTTGAATTACCAAACAACTTAACCAATGACTCCCTGGAAAAGAATAATATTCTGTCTTATAGTGCTTCTGTAAAGTCTTTAAGCTACTCAATTTAAGAAACAGACCACTGGGAGGAGTCAGTAATGAGTCACAAAGATGCTAATGGGTTAGTTAAGCCTATTTAGATAAGAGACCATTTCAGCAAAATATACCTCAATAATGATTAAAGCTATAACAAGGGTAGGGTGACTAGGGCTTCATCCCAGGTTACCATATTTAAAGGGCACAGGATTTAGAGGGCAACTATAGCAACTGCAATCCTTTAGCAGCATAGAAGTAACAGTATTTAATAATAGCTAGCTAGCATTTACTGTGTTCCAGGTGCTATGCTGTACAATTCTTTTTAAAAAATTCACTTCTACCATTATTTTAAAATTTTGAATTCCAAATTCTCTCATTCCCTCTCACCCTTCTGCCACCCACTGAGAAAGCAAGCAATATGATATCCATTATACCTGTGAAAATGTGCAAAACGTTATTTTCATATTAGCTATATTTTAAAAAAACAAGAAAAATAAATTGAGAAAATTATACTTTAGTTTGTATTCAGAGCTCATTAGTTCTGTCTCTGGAGATGGATAGCACTTTTTCATCATAAGTCCTCTGAAATTGTCTTGGATCATCATATAGGTCAGAGTAGCCAAGTTTTTCACATTTGTTAATCATTAGAATATTGCTGTTACTGTGCACAATGACCTCCTGGTTCTTCTCACTTCACTTTGCATCAGTTTCTACAGATCTTGCTATGTTTTTCTAAAACCACTCCCCTTGTCATTTCCTACAGAACAACACCATTCTATCACAAACATATGACACAACTTGTTCTGGCATTCCCCAGTTGAAGAACATCCCCTCAATTTCCAATCCTTTGCTTCCACAAAAAGAGCTGCTATAAATATTTTTGTCCAAAGACATCCTTTACCTTTTTCTCGGATCTCTTTGGGATACAGACCTAGTAGTGGTATTGCTGGGTCAAAAAACATACGCAGTTTTATAGTCCTTTGGGCATAGTTCCATATTATTCTCCAGAACAGTTGGACCAGTTCACTACTCCACCAATAATTCATTAGTGTATTTATTTTTCCTTCCAGCATTTGCCATTTCTGGTAGGTGTGAAGTGGTACCTCAAAGTTGTTTTAATTTGTATTTCTCCAATCACTTAGAGCATTTGTATGCTATACACTTTATAAATATTATCTCATTTAATCCTCACAACAACCTAGAAGGTGGGTTCTATTATTCCCATTTTACAGTTGAGGAAACCAAGGTAAACAGGAGTTAAATGACTTGCCCAGGATCCCATAGCTAGTAAGTGTCTGAGGCTGGATTTGAACTCAGATCTTCCTGACTCCTGGTCCAGGTTCTTTCCACTGTGACACCTAGTTGCCTAGTACAGGCAGTGCTTAATGCCTGGTAGATGAGAACAATTAGTTATAATACAAAGTTATTAGATGGAAGCCTAGAGTGAGTCTCACTTTGCCTTTCTTCTCTACCCTTCCATTCTGCTCAACCTACTGCTTAGCAGTGGCTTTGCAAAGGAGTATGCCTGCTTCTTGTTTCCCATCTCCTCTGCTCAACTGAGGGCAAGTTTTAACCTCTTTATACCTACTCCATCCCCCATTCCATCTACAGCCTGTATTGTAGAATTTATTCCAGGCACCAAAATTTCCTAATTATATTTCTTATCTTTAAGAAAAAGCTTTGCAGCTAAGAATCCCTGGGTCCAATTCCCATTGTTTCCATTCATTAGCTGTATGACCCTGGGCATATCAGGGATTAGCCAACTAGTGAGACCTGCAGACCAAAACCTGTTTTTGAACTGCTGGAACTAGAACTTATTTTTATATTTTTAAATAAAATCTTATATTTTAAAATGTAAAAAAGCCATTCTTAGCTTGAGGATCATAAAAAAAAAAACCGCAGGCTTCTGGCTGGATTTGACCCTGGGGTTGCCAGTTGATTCTCTAAGACTAAATTTGAGGAAGGTACCAGCCTGCATAGGGAATCTATGAATTCCTTAGATCAACACAATCACAGGTCCATTCCCTATCCCCTATTTTTAAGGGGAAAAGGGTCATTCCAGAGAATATGGTTATCACTTATTCTTCATCACCACTGAAGAAAGGAAAAGAAGAAACTGATATTTCATGCTATAGTTTTTATAAAAAGAAGAGCCAGATCCCATGCCTGTCAATGGCACTACCATTCTCCTGAACCCCTTGGATTGGTGTCATAGAATATCAGGGCTGGAAATGATCTAACCCTCTTATCTTACATATAGGGAAACTGACACCAAGAAAGGTTAAGTGACTGGCAGCTTTTTAATACCATATGCAAAACAAGAACTCAGGTCTTTGGACTTTGGTCCAGTGTTCTTTTCATTATACCACCACATATCTTTGATGCCATTTTCCAGTTTGCACCCCTCTTAATCAGTCCCCATTGACACTTTGTCTCATTTACCTTTCCCACTGCCACCAACCGGGTCATTGCCTCCTATGCAGATTGCTACATCAGTTTCCAAAATGTATTCCAGTGTCTCATCACCATAATCTATCCTTCACACTGATGCAGGATTTTTTTTCCCCCAAATACAGATTCCACCATGGCACCCTTCCTGGCCAATTCACAGAATCATAGATATAGAGCTGGGAAGGATCTCGGTGGTCATCCAGCCCAACTCTTTCCTTTTATAAAGGAGCGAACTGAGAGTCCCCAAAGTCACCTTTGGAAAATGGCTCAGTCAGACTCCAACTTAGATGTTTCCACTGTGCAATCTCTGCCTCTCATCCAAATGAATTCAATAAGCATTAACGATTATTATTATTTATCAGCTATTATTGTAATTTATTAATTATTATTTCTTCTATGCAAGACACTGTGCTTGTTGTGGTTTTGGTCAGGGAATATCCTTCGGATGCTTCTGATCTGGCTGGCAAGGCCTCGTGTGGTTTTTTTGTTTGTTTGTTTTTTTAGTAAGGCAATTGGGGTTAAGTGACTTGCCCAGGGTCACACACCTAGTAAGTGTTAAGTGTCTGAGGCCAGATTTGAACTCAAGTAGTCCTGAATCCAGAGCCAATGCTCTATCCACTGCGCCACCTAGCTGCCCCAAGGCCTCCTGTTTTACTGGATTACCTTGAAGGCCCTTCCCAGTTCGAAATCCATGGTATAGAGGGACTGGAAATACAGAGACAAAAAATGAAATAATTCTGACTCTCAAGGACCTGACATTCTACCAAGGGAGACAATGTGTGTGTACTCCATAAGTTTATACAGAAAATAGGCACAACAAACACATCGTTTGGAGAGGGGGAGCAGCAGTAGCTAAGATAGAGGACATTGATCAGAACTGGTACTTGAGCTGAGTCTTGAAGGAAATGAGGGTACAGGTCAGGAAAGAGTTAATTCCAGACACTGGGGGCAATCAGAGCCAAGGCACAGAACTAGGAGATGGGTCATCCCATGTGAGGAAGAGCAAGTTGGGCACTCAGCTGGACTGTAGCATGCAGGAAGGGGAGAAACATACATAAGAAGGCTGCCAATGTAGGCCAGGAAATCATTTTGACTGTAGATTAAAGAATGGATTGGAGAGGAGAGAGACTTAAGGCAAAAATGCCGGTTAGGAGGCTGTTGCGATAGCCCAGGGACATTAATCCATGTGCTGCACAGTTTATGGCACTATTGGGAAAATGCCTTATAAACTCTAAAGTATGAGCTACTATGATGACTTTTTTTGATGTCTTTTCCCATGTGGGGAGTGTAATGTTTTTATCCATAGTAAGAGACAGCTCTTTTTAAAAATGAATGTTAAAGGGCAGCTAGGTGGCGCATTGGATAAGGCACCAGCCTTGGATTCAGGAGGACCTGAGTTCAAACCCAGCCTCAGACACTAGCTGTGTGACCCTGGGCAAGTCACTTAACCCTCATTGCCCTGAAAAAAGAAAAAAAAATGAACAACAACAAAAAAAGAATGTTAAATATTGTTTAGCATGTAATTGGGGGAAAATAAAATATTAAATTAAGAGACAGATCTGTGATTTAGTCTGAGTACATAACTCCCCACTGGGGACAATGTTTAGATAAATCCTTATAAGTTGCTTGAGGCACATCAAGTACAAGGCACATACCTAGTAAGTATCAGAAACAGGCTTTGAATCCAAGTCTTCCAAGGCCTATTCATGTCCACTATACCACATTGTCTCTATTAAGCAACTGAAATTCATTTTAACAGATGGAAGATATCAGAGAGCCTGTCAGAACAGAGAAAATGTGTTTCTATGATCAAAAAACAGGGCAATTCCTATTGCTGGGAAGGAGCGGCTGTTGCCAATAACCCTGCTGAGGACACCAGTCTCTCTTCCCAGAAAATGAATCCATGCCTGGCTCTTTGGCTGGACATCCTCAACTGGCTCCTATATTGATTGATAAGCTAACTGTGTTCACAGCAGAGAGAATTAAAGAGAGTCAGGTGAGCCATCTTTGTGACTTGAGAGTGACTAGCCAATGACTTAATACCAACCATAAGAAAGGGAGTCCCAAGTCCTTTGGTGGTGACCCTCCCACGAATATAGAGGACAAATGAAGAGGAAAGTTTAGTCTAAGGTCTATACCTTTGTGTGTGGAAAGGGGTATAGAGCGATGGGAAATAGCTAATGTCTTTACAATGCACTGGAATTGTGGTTCTTAGAGTCAGAACAGACATTAGGCATCTTTCAAATTTCTGTGGCTCTCTGTGGCCTCCAGGATGAAATACAGACTCTCCTGTCTGTCATTTCTATTTCCCACCTAACTTTATAGACTGACTTCACAGGATTTCTCCTCATACACTCTTCATTCCAACCAAACTGGCCTGATTCTTGTGCCTAGTACAGGATGTTCCGTCTCCCATGTGGATGTATTTACATAGGCTATTGCTCATTGGGACTTCTTTCCACTTGTTCCTCTTAGCTTCTCTAGTTCTCTTCAAGGCTCAAGTCAAGGACCATTTCCTACAAAAAGCTTTTCATGATATGAAAAGTTATTAGTGACCCTACCCACTCTAAAATTACTTTGCATTGATATTTGCATATTCTGTATTTACTTACCTGAATGTGTTATATATGGTGTTTTCTGAGGACAGAAACTGTTGGTCTCTGTAACTCCAGTGCTTAGAAATGTATCTGATGTGTTTCATGCTTGTAGAATTGGAGCTTTTCCATATATCTTTGCATTTTTTCAAATTTATCATTATTATGGCACCATCATATTCCATTACATCAACATGCCATAATTTATTCAACAGTTTTCTATTTATTGGGCCTATCGAATCATAGAATCTCAGTGGAAAGGAACCTCAGAGCCCCTCTTGTCCAACCCATACATAACCCAACAAGAGGTCATCTAGTAGAAAGACTAGAGGGGGAGTCCTCTACTTCCAGGAACATTTCAGCTTTTTAATATACCTAATCATTAGAAAGTTTTGCCTTACATCACCCTGGTCTACCTCTTTACAGCTCCCTTCATTACTCCTAGTTCTGATCTCTGACTTCAAGCAAAATAAGTCTAGTTCCTCTTCCCTTTAATATCTCTCAAAGCACTTGATGACAGTAACCAGGTTTCCTAATCAATATGCCATGGCAGACTGCATGTTTCCTTACATGAGGGAACAAAAGGAAGAGAGGATACAAGATCCCAATGTTCTAATTTTTTTTTATTTTGTTGAATGGAAGAAGCCATTCAATGATGAAAGTCCTCCATAAAATATCTTCCCCAATAAGGTATCTACCAGGCATGTGTCCAGGGAAGAAAATGGCAAACCATGCCAGCATCTTTGTGAAGAAGATCTTACATGGGGTCATGAAGAGTCAGAAACAACTGAAGTGATTGAACAACAACAACAACAAAGACATATGTCAAAATCAGATAAAATTCAATGATTCTCTTTGATTCATATCAAACAGAGAATAAGATGAAGGAGGAATATACTCAAAAGATGTCGGTCATTGTCACTGGGATGTCCAGAAAAGAATCCAAATGAAGTATAAGGGATTCTCTAAAGATGATCCTCTAGATGTTGTTTTTGTCTTTGACGTTGTACAAATCGCAATAAACAGCACGTGGTCTGCTAAATAATAGAAATTGTTCCCAGACTTCATTTGTTGCTGTTACAAATAAAGCAATTATGAATACTTTGTAAAGATGAGTGCTTTTCTTCCCTTTTACAATATTTTAGGATAAAGTATTAGGAATATAATTGTTATATTCTGTTCATTTAAAAATATAGGAAAAATATAGGAAACAGATAAGTGGCGCAGTGGATAAAGCACCTGCATTCAGAAGGACCTGACTTCAAATCCGACCTCAGACACTTGACACTTACTAGCTGTGTGACCCTGGGTAAGTCACTGAACCCTCATTGCCCCACCAAAAGAAAAATATAGGAAAGGGGGAGCTAGGCAAGGTGAGGAGGCGATGAGACTGAGGTACAGTGAGGTGGGAGGAGGGTCTCTGGCTTCTAGATCCTGATCCCCACCTTGGTCTCCTTATCCTTCCCCCTGCCATCTGCCTCACATTCCTAGGAAGGAAGATATTGCTTCCAAAGCAATGGATGCCAACAAGGACCAAGAGCTGGAGCTGGAAGCATTGCTCTATTTATGAAAGCGACAAAAGTTTCCAAGAACCAAGTCCAATTCCATTTTAATATAGAATAGGTGAAAATAATGATCCCATTGCCTTCTTAATTGAAGTTTTGTGGACCAAAACATATCCACAAACACCTCTACTCACAACTACAAATGCTTTTCTTCAACAATTCCACATCATCAGCTGTAAAGCAAGGTATTCTGGTAAATTACAGGAAGAAATTGAAGTTAATTTTGAAAGTGCTAAGACACATTGTTTGAATATGCTGAAGAGAATGAAGAACATTTCATAGGGATTCATTGTCCTCTTAATTCTATGACATCAATAAGCAGTATTGTTTCAGCTAAAACTTCTAAAATGGCTCTATCAGGTAAGGAAAAAAAATGTTTTTTTCTTTAAAAAAACAGTTTTCTAAAACCCAGAAATGGAAACTGGCAGACAAGATGGCCCACAAAGGTAAACTTCCACAAGGCTGGAATTGTGATAATGTGGTTAAATATTTAAGCAAAACTGGCTCTAAAGATGATGAATAATGAGAGAAACTTGATACAAGAAAACATAGTCTTTTAATACTGAGGTTAACATGTTTATTTCAGTACTCTTTTTTTTTATATTGAAGTGGCATAAAATGTGTTTTTGTATGTTTCCTAAGGAATTAGATCACAACTTCACGCATAGATTTGTTGGCATTTTATTATTCTCACAAATTTGCCTTAAAGGAAGATAAAACATTCCATGATGAATGTTCAGTGTCCTTTCAGGACCCCTGTTAGTTTTATAAAAGATAAAAATTGAGAAGAGTAAATAATGATATATGCAGTATTCATTTATACTGTCTTATTCTAGAGTATGATTTTTTGAGGAACTTTAAAGACAAATAGAATAAAGCTGCTTATGAAGCAAATCCTCAAAAAAATAGGAAAATTCTAAAATGCATAAAAAAGAACAGAAGATAGTTCAGAAACAAAGCCAGAAAAGCAGGACAATTTTGAAAGCACCATGTGGACATTTTTTTTTAAAGCAAGAGATATAGAAAGAAGAATCACAATTTCATATAGAATCTTCTTTTTCTGTTCTGCTCTATAAATAGAAATATTCATTTTTTAGCATTTAAGTTTAGATGAAATTTTTTTCCAAATATATGACAATTACAAATGAATGTTATTAAAGTGGCTTTGGCAATTATTAAGGGTTATTTTTATTCATTCATATTATTATGGTTTTACTGTTCCCCATCATTACTCTTTCTTTTATTGTTACTTTGTCATGACCTTGATAGAGTAAACATAAAGGTTTGAGGTTTTTTTTAATTTTCAAATCACTACTGGAAGATTCTGTGTCATAATTGCATCCATCACTTTATTTGGAGAAGATTTTTGATAACAAATATTGGTTGCCATAGAAATCTAAAGAACCCATGTGCCATTGCAGAAAGAAGGAAAATGTTAAGAAATCTCAAGAAGATTCTTCTTTCATAACCTAAGGAACTCAAGAAATTTTAAAAGGGAAATAGATGAGATGCCTGTAGAACAACCAAGGTTCCTCAGAGTCAGAGGAAGTTTCAACATCTAGGCCTTACCCCAAGTTGAGAGGACAGAAGTCTCTCAAGGACAGGGCCTGGGATGTAACAACAGCTCCACCAGAAACCAAAGAAGGGAGAGACAAAAAGGAAAGCCAGGAAATGACAGGGTGAACCCATACATTACCTAGAACTAGAGGGAGTCATAAATGCTACAGATGAGAGGAAAACGAAACCAAGTTCTGCCAAAATGATCACATGGGCATTGTGTCAGAGGTGAGGACAAAAGATCCAGGTTATCCCTTTTCTCTCCAGCCCCCACCCAGAAACCTGAGGAAATCCTTCTTCAGATGGTCACATACTCTAGCACTCATTCTAACCTTTCATACAAACTAGCCATAAGCCTGAATGTATCCTTATGTCACCTTTTTTTTGTATGTGGGGGGGCAATGAGGGTTAAATGACTTGCCCAGGGTCACACAGCTAGTAAGTGACAAGTGTCTGAGGCTGGATTTGAACTCAGGTCCTCCTGAATTCAGGGCCGGTGCTTTATCCACTGTGCCACCTAGCTGCCCCCAAGCCTAAATGTATCCTAATAAAGTAGGGAAAGAAAAGTCAAAAAATACTATTCATTCTCCATGTACTCCACTGTATCAGTCAACAAGCAAGCATTTAAGCGCCTACCATGTGCCAAGTAGTACTAAGCACTGGGCATAGAAAATGCAAAGAATAGGTGCAGCTAGGTATCGAAGTGGATAGAGCACCGGCCCTGGAGTTTTTTTTGCAGGGCAATGAGGGTTAAGTGACTTGAGGATCACACAGCTAGTAAGTGTCAAGTGTTTGAGGTCAGATTTGAACTCGGGTCCTCCTGAATCCAGGGCTGGTGCTTTATCCACTACACCACCTAGTTGCTCCCTTGAGACCCTTTTAACAACCAAGCCAGTTTCTCTTTGTATATCATAAGGCACCATGTTCTCCATGAGACCTCCCAGACTGGAAGGAATTTCTCCTTCATTCAGACTATCAAATCACTTGGCGTTCACCTCTCCCTTACTCGTTTATTATATTCTAATTTGTGTTATAGTTATTGCATACCTTTGTTATCTCTCCGACTAGCCTGTGATTTCCCAGAAAGCAGGAATAACATCTTACTGAATTGTGTATCCCTAAGAGACTTGCACAGTGAACTGTAGGCAATTAGTTAATGTTTGTTGGAATAATCTCAATTGAAGTGAATTGATTGAAATCTGGGGCTGAGGACCTAAGCTTTAGACTGTCCCTCCTCCCCCATCCAGAGGACCACTTCAACTTTGCTTGTATATCCACTACCCTGAAAATTCATTGTTTTTTTTCCAGCTTGGACTTGCGACCAGTGGTCTCAGGTTATTAACTGGACAAATTACTAAGGACCAGATGCTATTTGACAATCACCATGTCACCAATTTACGTTTGATGCGCAACCAAGTTGGGTTAGATATACACAGGGCTGTGCTGGAGCCAGCTTGAACAGACACTCAAGAGAGATTGTTAAATTTTCAGTGGGAGCCTTTACCTCTCCAAAATCAGCAAACACTGCAAATCAGGGTTTGACTTACTGTTCTGTTGATTGTCTAGACTTAAGAAAGTGATGGAGAAAATGTGAAGAATGCCAGATAAACTTTGCATTGCATTCTTTTTCAGACAGAAGATTGTTCAACATTTACCAGCACATCCCTAAATATGGACATCGCTTTGAGGCTTTCTTGGGTTCTCATTTTGTTTGAAAGCATGAGATAGTCAGGATGTGGTATTATGGATTTATGTGTAAAGCCAGGGATAAGGAATTGGTAATACCTGGAAATGTCCCAAAGTAAAGGGAGCTTGGGAGAGCGGGGGCTGCTGTCCCTGTCATGCCAGGAGTCCTTTAACCCCCAGCCATCTAGGTGGCCAGCAGCTCCCATGCCAAAGAGCACATATGCATAATCTCTCCCTTTCTCCAGCTACTGACAAAGTGCCCGCCGGCAGTGAATGGTTCCAACCCTCACATCATGTAGGTCTCTTTTTTGGCACCTTTCTGGTTTCAAAATGAAATAAACCTTGGGTATGAAAAATCTTTAATATATTGGTAATAAATTACATAGGCGCTCTCTCTTTAATTGACTTGCCCCCCACCTACCCAGTGTTCACTGGGAAAACAATCAAAATCTCCTTTCCCCAGTTTTGGCTTCTTCTCTCTCAATCTCTTCCATGAATTCATAGATAAACAGTCTAGTGGTCAGTGGCCATCCAGATTCTTTAACCACAATTAAACTAGCATAGAAATGAAAGGAAGCAGTTAGAGAAACAAAGTTTCTAAGAATAGGCAAGGATAAAAAAAAATTCTCTCTTCCCTACTCTGCACTGCATTATGAGGAAAATAAGAAAGAGAATGACTTGTTAACAGATGGGAGACTAGCTCTCCACTCCAGGGATGGAGAAGGGTAGAACGTTTCTCTGGTGTAAGATCCTAGAAAGAAAGAAAACCCCAGAAGGGTTGAAGGGATGGGCTCCAGTAGGTTCATGGTCTATTTATTCTACTAGTCTTATTCTTGGCTCAGTCTAATCCGATCCTCCACTCACAGTCAGTGGCACCTCAGGTCCAGCCTGGCTCCCTCAGCTCTCTGGTCCTAGATTCATCCCCATATATGTATCCTGATGAACTGGGAGGGGTCCCAACCAAAATGGAAGCTGTTCAACCTTCCTCCATTTTGTATCCAGATCCCATTCCTCTGTTTTTGTTTTTTTTGTTTTTGCGGGACAATGAGGGTTAAGTGACTTGCCCAGGGTCACACAGCTAGTAAGTGTCAAGTGTCTGAGCCTGGATTTCAACTCAGGTCCTCCTGAATCCAAGGCTGGTGCTTTATCCACTGCGCCACTTAGCTTCCCCGATCCCATTCCTGTATAGAAGTCTTTCAAAGTCAAAAGTCACAGGAACATGAGAAACTCTGGGTGATACTACCTTCCTACCCGCAAACAGATACTTCCAGCTGTCTTTCCACTTTAGGGACAGACCTTCCATTGAGACAGGGGCTATATATGAGCTGTGTGATTATTTTTTTTTAAATGAGTACTGAATTCAGAGTCCAGCCACCACAATTTGAATTGTAGCTCTGCTGCCTCCTATTTGTATGACTTTGGCCAAGTCAGTTAACCTCTATAGACCTCAATGTTCTTCTCTATATAGTGAGACAGCTCTACTAGATAATTTATGTGGCCCCTAATACCTTGAAATCTATAGGAGTCATCCCTATCTTAAAAACTTCATTAGAGTAAGGACTTTGTCTTAATGGCTTTTCTCTACTAGTAAATAACACAGTGTTTTCCACATCAGAGGCATTAAACTGGAGCAAGTAACTGGCTAGATTCTCTGTGGGCCTGAACCAAATTAAAATATAATTGGGAAGGGGGTAGCTAAGAGGCACATTGGATAAAGCACCAGCCCTAGATTAAGGAGCACCTGAATTCAAATCTGGCCACAGACACTTGACATTTACTGGCTGTGTGACCCTAAGCGAGTCACTTAACCCTCATTGCCCCACCAAAAAAAAATGTAATTGGGAAATGTTTGACAAAATAAATAAAAATATAATACAACATAGATAATATTAATTTGTCATTTTCTAAGTCAGTATATTGCCATCTTTTATTTGATTTTAAGATCACTGTTTCCCTTGATAGAAGTTTAATAAATGGCTAGTGAATGAATGGGCAGCTGGGTAGCACAGTGTATGGTGCACTGGAACAGGAGTCAGGAAGACCTGACATCAAATCTGGCCTCAGACATTTAGTAGCTGTGTGACCTTGGGCAAGTTGCTTAACCCTGTCTGCCTCAGTTTCCTCATGTGTAAAATGAGCTTGAGGAGAAATGGCAAACCACTCCAGTATCTTTGCCAAGAAACCCCAAAAGGAGTCACAAAAAGTCAGAAAGGACTGAACAACAACAAACTGAATGAACACATAAATGAATGCATTAAAACAGCAGTTCTCAAACCTTTTAGTCTCAAGACCCCTTTACATTAAAAAAAAAATGATTGAGGACCCTCACCCAAGAGATTTTCTTTATGTGAGTTATATCTACTAGCATTTACCATATTGGAAATTCAAGCATTTAAGTATTATTATGAAGAGTTTTGATCTTGTAGACCCCTGAAAGGGTCTCAGAGGAATGCAAGAGGCACCCAGATCAAACATTGAAAACTCCTGAATTAGAGATACCCAAAAGTAGAATAGTATCCCAACACAAACCTTACATAATAAGTTTGTTATGTATTTAATAGGAATAGCAAGTTGTATATAATAGATTTGCAGTTTTGTATGTAATCTTTTTCATTACACTATGTTATGAAAATGCTTGCTTTATTCCATAAATTTAAAAAAAAAACATACAAACTGAGACCTTTGGAATCCTAAAGTCCCAGACAGGAAAAAAGGGGAATCTCCCTTATCTGCCACTTATGTTGCCAGAGGGGGAAACCCAAGGGGCATGAGTTTTGGGGCAGAGATCCTAGGCACAGCCTTGGTATCATAGAGAGGGATGAAACACAAAGCTCCAAATTCAGCCCTTGCTCTCTCTATTTCAAACACTTGGAAATCAGGTCTAGTTACCAAATCACTAGTCTAGTCTCATGCTTCTGAAATGAGATGGGGCATGAGGTGGAACATGGATGTGCTGGCAAATATTAAACAACAAACTCTCTCCTGAAAGACAAAATTAAAATTTATGGAGACTATGCTTTGAAATTGAATCTGCATTATTTTCATTTTCTCCAGTACTAAATCTAAACAACCCAACAACAAATCAAGCCATGATTTGTAGCATTTGCCAATAAAGCCAGTCAGAGTTGGTTGCAACACACCCTGGATCACTCCAGATCAGACAAACTCAAAATGCAGCACAAAAAGGGAACATAGGGAAAGTGAAACAAGCAAGTTTTATTCAGGGAAGATGCTCACATAGCTTGGGGCATGGAATCGGGAAGACTCATCTTCCTGAGTTCAAATCTGGACTCAGACATTTAGACACTTACTTGCTATGCAAGTCACTTAGCCCTGTTTACCTCAGTTTCCCCATATATAAGATGAGCTGGAGAAGAAAATGACAAACCACTCCAGTATCTTTACCAAGAAATGCCAAATAGGGTCATGAAGAGGTGAACATAACAAGTGATTAATGATTTGAAGTTAACCTGGAAAGAAGAGGGATGCTGCCCTTGGACTTTGGAAAGAGGTCTCTAATGGGGGAATGCAACCCAAACAGTTCTCTCCCACTGACCTGGGTCTGCTTTAAGGATCAATTAATCAAAAAACTTTTATTAAGCACTTACTACATACCAGACACTATGCTAAGCATTGGGCATACAAAAAGAGGCAAAAGATAGTCCCTGCTTCAAGAAGCTTACAATCTAATGAAGCAAACAAATATATACAAATCAAGCTATAAACAGGATAAATAGGAATTAATTAACAAAGGGAAGACACTAGAATTAAGAGGGGTTGGAGGAAAGATTTCAGTAAGAGAAGGGATTTTAGTTGGAACTTAAAGAAGCTAGAGATGACTTGAAGACAGAGATGGAATGCTTATTAACTTTTCAAATGACACAAGGCCAGGAGACCTTACTAATATGTCGGATTACAGAACTGGGAAAGTATGTCTCCCTTATAATCCTCCCTTTGGGCAGCTGCCAACGGCACTCATTCTAATGTACAAAATCTCCTTTGCACGAATCCTATTCAAAAGCTCTCTGTGGATCCTCATTGCTGACTGAATAAAACTGAAGATATAATTTCCATGGGGGCCAGGACTGTTGTTATAGCTGTTGCTGCTCTTGTTGATATTGTTGTTTTGCCTTTATATTCACAGACTCTTGCAAGGAAGTTAATTAAGAAAAGAACCCAATCATAGGACCTTCCCATGATGCTAGGGTGACCTTGTTCAGAATCCCAAATAGGGAATTCATGACATAAGAAGGTCTTCTAACCATTTCATGGAGAAACCACCTAGAAAGGGTGAAAAAGAATTCAGTTGCTTGACTACAGGTTTCATTCTGAGGCAGAATCAAAAGATCCCAGAGAATGAGGGAATGAAACTGTGAGTTTTATGAGGAGGTGCAGAAAAGGGAGGTTGCCTCTGAAACCTGCAGGGTGTTATACCCCTTCCGCTTTCAACCGGGAGCTTTCGCTCTGCCTTAGAAAACAATGAGAAAAAGGAAGTTGCTACAGCTTCTGGGCCAGTAATAGTGACGTAAAATAGCTGACAGCATCTCTCAACTGTGAAACTGAAAAGTCCTTTGAATCCTGGGAAATACCAGCATTTACTTGGAATTCTTGTGGAATAATGGCCTTAAGTGATTTTCTTTTTTCCTTTTCTTTTTTTTTTATTGTGAACTTGTCAAGCATCAAAAAAACAAACATTTCAATATACAGTGAGTCAATAAACATATAAGTGCCTACTACAAAACAGAAATAATGCTAAGCACTAAGGATACAAAAAGAGGCGGAAAAAGAGCCCCTGCCCTCAAGGAGCTCACAATCTAACGGGGGAAGACAGTACATAAAAAGAAGCTCAAATCGGGCAGGGTAGTAGTATTACCTGTCCAGGTGGGAAATGACAGGGTAGTTACTCTCAGTGCCCCCTTCAATGAAGAGTTGGGGAAAAACTCACTGCTATCTCCCTTCCACCCTCTCTAATTAGAAGGAGCAAGGGGTACTGCAGATTTGAAAATTTCAGGGTTAATATGATCTTGTAGGATGATGAGATTCTAGAGAGGATAAAGACCAGGACAATGTGTCAGAGTAGGAAATGATAAGAGAACATTCAGAGAATAAGAGAAGAGTGTATAAAAAAATACTACAAACTGTTCTATCTGGTTAGTCTTTTAAAGAAATATGTCTATGTATTCTTACATCTATATAAATATGTGTATATACGTATTAACATATATGATATAAATTATAGATATAGATATATGTGTATAAAACAAAAGCATTCCATTTGCGTGTGTCTCCATCTATACTTTTTTATTGTTTTCAGTGTATTTAAAAATTTTTTTACTGAGGCTTATTTTCTGTATATCTGTCACTATGTTGTAACCCATCATTACTTCCTCCAAATAGATTTGTTGTTGTTATTGTTGTTGTTCAGTCATTTCAGTCATGTCTGACTTTTTCTGACCCAATATTGGGTTTTCTTGGGAAAGATACTGGAGTGGTTTGCCATTTCTTTCTCCAGCTCATTTTGCAGATGAGGAAAGTAAGAGAAACAGGGTTAAGTGACTTGGCTAGGGCCACATAGTTAATGGGCATAGTATCCTCCTTCATAATCAAAAATGTATATATATATATACAGATACAGATAGATAGAAGAGAGAGAGAATGAGAATGTAGACTTTGACTTATTTTCCACGGTCATTCAATCTATTGATTGGTAGTAAAACTAACAACAAGCATTTATCACATACCTACAATGTGCCAGGCACAATACTAACAGCTGGAAATACAAAGAATGGACCGGAGGCAGCTGACTCACAATGGGCCACCACCATATTAAATGGCATAGAAAGTGGGGGGGGGGGAGGTTATAATGAAGGCAGAAAATTGCCAACCTCTAGAAATGTATGGACACTTGAAACAGCTAAGATCTCCAGGGGTCCCTCAACCAGCAGCGTACAAAGGCAAAAATGAGATCATCCCTGCCAGGGAGTTTGTGTTTTATCAGGGGAGACAGCATGTAGAAATATAAATATAAATATACATGACCTAGATGCAAAATAAATACCAAGTAATTTTGCCAGTCAAAGGCACTCAGAGATGTCGGACTCTGAATGAGAGGAGGCACAGTGGAATAAGTGGCATCAGGAATGAAACCAAATGTATCCCATCAGGGAAAGAAATGGATGGAAAAGCAGATCTTGAAAGTGTTGACACACAAATTATTGTATGCCCCAGGGTACAATCAATGCCAGCTGGCAACCGGTACATGACAAGGTTAATTCTATTAGTGAATGGAGAAACAAGCAAAGAAGAGAACGAACACATCAGAGGGCCGAGATGGGAAAGACGATGCCTTCAAGTGAAACATGAAAAAAACTAACCTCAAAAGAAACAAAAGATGAGGCTTGAAAGGTAAATAACATACAATTTCTGGCTAGGGGTAGAGCTGGGTCTAGTATCTCTAGAACTTGATCCCCAAGCCAGGGATGGATGGGAGCCTGCTTATTCTCCTCTTTTGCTGGGAGTCAATGATTACATGATACACATGGCATGAACCTACAAAGCAGGTCAGTAACAAAGGGCAGAAGGCTTTTATTTAAGAATAAGCCCAGCCCTCTGACTTCCTGGCACAAACAAACCCTCCACATACACCCTGCAAATTAAGTCTTCACAAATTTGGACGTGATTTCTTCCTGAGCAGCCCATGTAGTGCAAGGGTACGCACAGGTGGATCCCATCCCTTCTGATGGGCATCTGCTTATTTCATAATCATCAAAGGATAGGAGGGAGTCTTTCTAACATTTTCCCTAGAAGCTCCCCAAATTTTAAGACCTTGACACAATTTGGAGAGCCTTCTGGGTCAATTTCATTAAAGTAAGACCTGGAATATTGAGTTCAGAAAACACCCATCAGCCGCTGGGGCTTGAATGTAGATGTGTGAAAGGCAATAACTTAAAATAGTCTGGAAAAGTGGACTGAAGCTAGAGAGCAAAGAGTCTTAAATGTCAGGCTAAGGAATTTGTGTTTTCTCTTGGGGATGCTTGGGAATCACTGATGGTTTTTGATCAGGAGAGGAACAGAGAAATAGCTAATATTTATATGCCACTTGATATGTACTATCTCATCTGATGCTCATAACAACCCTGTGAGGTAATCATCATAATTATAATTACACCTAGTATTTATATAATATCTACTAAGTACCAGGCACCATGCTGAATACTTCTACAAATGTTCTCTTATCTGATCCTGATGGTAACCTTAGGAGGTAGATGGTATCTTCATCTCTATGTCACAGAGGAGAAAACTGAGGCAGAGGTTAATTGACTTGCCCAGGGTTACACAGCTAGGAAAAGATTTGAATGCAAATCTATTCTAAATCCAGAGCTTTATCTACTGTATCACCTAATTGACAGGGTCAGATCTTGAGAAAAACTATCTTGGCATCATGACTCCCCCTTCTCCTTTTTCCAATATAATTTTTTTTTTTTTGCGGGGCAATGAGGGTTAAGTGACTTGCCCAGGGTCACACAGCTAGTAAGTGTCAAGTGTCTGAGGCTGGATTTGGACTCAGGTCCTCCTGAATCCAGGGCCGGTGCTCTATCCACTGCACCACCTATGGGCCCTGCCAATATACATTTCTTGATTGGCATAATTTAAAACACAAGATATAGCACTTGAATCCAAGTAAACTAATTACTAGTTATTTGTATATGTTAATATGATATTATATTTATTAATTATATTACTAATAATTATGATTGGAGAATTGTTTGAGAATTTCATATCAGCAGAGACCAATAGGAATTCCATGAAGTGTCACAAAATGAGAGCTGGGAATCACTTCCCTAAACTGTATACCCTCAGACTTAGCTGCTTCCTGGTGGTAGCTCCCTTCCCATCCATGTCCAAGGGTTAGGAATACCCTAATTATTTGGCAGAACTCCTAGCTAGGACAGAGACCCAAAATCCTGAATTCCTCATAATGTGACCTCCTTTTTCCTGTTACTTTAAAAGACATGGTTTCGAGGCAGCTAGGTGGCACAATGGATAGAGCACCGGCCCTGGAGTCAGGAGTACATGAGTTCAAATCCGGCCTCAGACACTTAACACTTACTAGCTGTGTGACCCTGGGCAAGTCACTTAACTCCAATTGCCTCACTAAAAAAAAAAAAAAAAGACATGGTTTCAGAGATATGGGCTACTTCCTCTACATGCCCAGTGACCTTCCAATGTCTCAGAGGTCTTGGCTACTCTCAGTTTTGTGGGACTCTACCCCTAAATTTCCATACCACTAACCTTTTGCTCTCTCTCTTCTAGTGTTCTGATTGGTTGTCAGAATTCCACATTTTGCTTTCCACTTTGGGACCTTTTCATTTTCTGTGGTTCTCCATACCTGTATGACATTAAAGGCCACTCATTTTTTCCAACTTTAAGCACAGATTGAGTTATTTTCCTTCTCTATTTGTCCTGTGCAGGGTAATAGTTGATCATTGAGTATAATTATCGATAGGTCTGTCCCATTTGGGGAAATGGGTTGGATATGGAGATACTCTCTTAACAGACACATTGAAGTATATAAGCAGATTCCTAGAACTATCTATGCAAATTAGGGGAGGGGAAGGGGAAAAAAACCTACTCAAAAAATGAATGAGGAGGTTCATGCTGTGTGAGAGGAAGGTAGATAAAAAGAAGAATGAGCCCCTCTCTATTCCAAGCAGAGAACCTTACTTTACCAAGAATGGCTTCTATCTTCAAACCTTAAATAGGATCAAAAGATCATAAATCGTAGAGTTAGAGCTAGAAAGGGCTTTAGAGGCCATCTAATCCACCCCCCCCCCCGCCCCTTTATTTCTACAGACGAAGAAACTGAGGCCAGGGAAGTCAAATGACTTTCTTAAAGCCACCTAAGTAGGAAATGGCAAAGCTAGGATCTGGACTCAGCATCTCTGATTCTAAATCCAGTACTCTTTCTAACCTTTCAGAATTACCTCCCTGTGTGATGCTTTGAAAAATCTGGAGACCCTTGGCTATTTCCTTCCCAGACACATGGTCAGGATGATGACTGCTTTGCTTCAGGGTGTATGTAAGGGATTCTCTATACCGTGACAATGTACATGTTCTCAAACACTATCCTCCAACCTGAATATAGGGATCAGGATATTCTGCAGCATCAAGTAGACTGAGAGCAGTGAGAAAAACAACAATAACAACAAGAAATGCTAAGTGGGTTCTGAATGGAAGAACACAGACGTGGCATTGATAGGTAAAAATATAACCTATCTCAAAGACTTCTCCAATAGAAGCTCTAGTTGCCATTATTGTAGCTTTAAGAGCCAAATGGAATGTTTAGGATCTGGTAGTTGGAGCTAGCATTTTTTGAGAAACTTAGAAGAGAAAGTTGATGGAGATGGTTGAGAGAGACAATTAAGAAAACAAAGTAAGAGGGTGAGGAAAAACATCTTTCTTGGGGAAATGGTCTTAACTCTTATTTATGAAGACCCATTACAATAGAGAATTTTATAAAGAATGAGTCTGGAGAGAGAGAGATTGTTAAGGTGATGGCTTGAGAAAAGCTGAAAAGGTTGGGGTTTTTATTTGTTTTTTTCCCTGAAGCTAAAATTAGCCGGAAAAGACAGAAAGAAGATAGAAGAATCTTTCTTTATGAAACTATTGTTCCTTTTATATCGTGAAGAGGATAAAGAGGAATTTTACAAAAAAACAAACAAACAAACAAAAGCAAAACTATATCTGGTATCCTCAATGAATTAAGTGGGTATCAGTTTATGTTTTCAGAAGTGGTCATCTGCAGTTGCAATTATGGTGTATAGTGACTCTAGTTATCATCTTTCTTAAATAAGAAACATTGTCAATAATTATTTGTGCCTCTATTATTGATTTGACTTGGTAATCAATGATATAATTAGTAACTGTAATATTTATGTAGTTCTAGGAGATTAGAAGTTTATATATATGTATGTGTATAGCAAGAGAGAGGAAGAGGGATATGTGAGCAATCACTTATGGGAAAGGGGGTTTCTCTAGATTATTAGATAATTGATAAACCAAGGTGAGAGCTTTGAGCTTAGTGGATTAATGGAGAGAGATGCTAAAAATTTTAATAGTTTAATGAAGAAATAACCAAACATTACCCTGGATTGCCCTAGAATCTGAGTTGATAACATTCAATTTGGGAACAAATCAAGTAGAAGTCTGAGGGGTGACCTCTGAGTGAGAACAGTAAGCCCTCAGACTCCTTATTATCCCTGCTGTATAAGTATAAAGCTCTAAGGATGAAGCTATTCAAATAAAATGTAGACTTGAGATGGATGAAACTAACATGGCTTAAGCCAACATTTTTCATTATCTATGGCTAAGGCCTACATGCTAAGCTTAACAGACTTTTTTCCAGGGCAATGAGGGTTAAGTGACTTGCCCAGGGTCACACGGCTAGTAAGTGTCAAGTATCTAAAGCCAGATTTGAACTCGGGTCCTCCTGAATCCAGGGCCAGTGCTCTATCCACTGTGCCACCCAGGTGCCCCAGAAGCTTAACAGTCTCCAAGAGTTGATAGCTTCAATGTTCACATTATAAAAATGAAATGAAATGAAATTATGCAATTTATTCATCACTGATAATGAGCCAAGTTGTCCCATACTGAAGCAAGCGTTCATACCTTTATTCAGAGGACATACAGCTTCTAGATTCAAATTACTGCCTCATAGTAAACACAACCAGTCTTCTAACATTCTTTGAAGGTAAATCTCATAAAGAGAGTCTGTTTTAAAATTGTCCTTCTTGTAGCCTTTACCAAGTAAATTCGGTGACTTCAGAAGCAGCCAGGTGGCACAGTGGATAGAGTGCCAGGCTCATCTTCCTGAGTTCAAATCAGGCACTAACTGTTTGACCCTAGGCAAATCAATTAACCCTGTTTGTCTCAGTTCCCTCATCTGTAAAATGAGCTGGAGAAGGAAATGGCAAACCACTCCAGTATCTCTGCCAAAAAAACCCAAATGAGGTCACAGAGAGTGAGATATAACTGAACAGAGAAAGCAACAGCAATGACCTTTAATGCCTCCAGGAGGCTGTTTTACTGATAGGAGATGGCCCTAAAATGAGTTGGTTGGCTCTCAATGCCATGGGTAAGATTACTCTGAGGTCCTCTTAGCAAAGACTTGTTACTTGCTCCAGAACCATCACCATGCTGTTAATGGCTGCTTTGGAGCAGAAGCATCCTACAAACTATATGAGTTCAACCTATATGTCTCCATAGGAAAGGCCCTAGACCCCAGGGACTGCCTCATCATTATACCCCAGTTTCAGTCTAAGAGATGGTAGCAGTTAGGTAAGTGGTAGAATATCAAGAGTTGCTGAAGAGGTATAAAGCAGAGATGGAGCAGAGTCACCCATGTGGGTTAACAGAGGAGTTCCTGGAAAATGTCATCTCTGATATCCCCCAGCCCCATAGTTAGAGGAGAGGGGGTTTTCTGGGCAGGGCTAGCTTTGAGGAGTTGCTTCTTGGGTAACTCCAAGCTTGTGAATTTGTAGACCTGGCCTTTAGTTGAGAGAAGGGGAATTTCCTTAACAATATGCCTCTGGAAGAAAGAAAAGTAACATGAATGTGGCTCCCAGTGCTAGGGACTGAAGTCCCTAGCAAACATACTATAATGAACAAAGAATTTAGACCTCACCTTCTGCTGTTAGCACAAGTTATATTGATGATATATTCCCACTCAGCAGCCCCCCAAGAACACTTCCTTTCAGGAGAGGCTTAAACCCTCCAAGAGAAACACTGAATGTATCTGCCTCTGTCTGCATCCACTGGATGTTGGGGTATTATCTATTTAGTGGCCCCAAATTTGGCTCCCTTCTGAGAGGAATCCAAACTATAGGATGGCACAGGGTTAGAGAAATTTGAGATCCTAAAAGTAGGAATCATTAGGATCCATCAGTTAATCAAATTTAGTAAGGGGATAGTTTATTGGGTGGCTCACTGTAATATTGGGGTTCAGAAAATAATGAGGGACCTCTAGGTCCAAAGTTTCCTCCCTTCCAAACTGCCTTTTTTAGTTATTTTTCCCAGTCTAATAAGAAAGGAGATTAACAGCATCTTTTCCACAAACAAATCAGGTTTAATCGATGGGAATAAAATATATAACAAAGGTGAAGTTAATAAAGCCAGTGAAAAGGGAGTAGGGGAAGAGAAAAATAGATAAACTCCCTGGCTCTAGCAAAGACTGACTCAATCCCCAAACTTGCTTCTAGCTCAGCTAATTTGAAGAGCTGGCCTCGTTTCTATTAACTCACCACCTGGGGTCTGTAGTTTCTATGGGAGTCAGCTGTGCAGCCCCTCTCTGATCTGCTCTCAGAAGCTCACCAGCAGGAAAAGGCGAGCTCCTAGCCTCAGCGTTCTCTTTTCTGTCTTTTCTCTCCCTCCCCCAAAAGGGAGGTCCTTCAAGCTGGATGGCTGAGAGAGTGGTCCCCCTGCTGACATCAGCAGTATACGGCACTCAGGGCAGGCCAGGTGTGGCCTATATCTAATCATCCCAAGCAGGTACTTAATCAGTTTCTCAAACAATACTAAATCAGGTGGGACCCCTGGATGTCTGCCAAATTCCATTATTTTATCACAACTATATTTATTAAGTACCTACTATGTGCCAGGCACTGTGTATTACCATATCCCCTCTGAATACCATGCTTTTCTTTTCACAGCTACCAACTGCATCAGTATTTTTTGGTTGAAAAAGTGAAAACTGTTCCTCTTCTTAAGAAACTTATATTCTGGGGCAGCTAGGTGGCGCAGTGGATAAAGCACCGGCCCTGGATTCAGGAGGACCTGAGTTCAAATCTGGCCTCAGACACTTAACACTTACTAGCTGTGTGACCCTGGGCAAGTCACTTAACCCCAATTGCCTTACCAAACAAACAAAAAAAAGAAACTTATATTCTAATAGAGAAAACAGGATGTATATCAAATGGGTACTGTCACAATTGGAATTTAACAAAATAGTAAACTGAGGCATATCTCTGAGTAAGATAACATTTATGAGCACGGCATGCTACCTGTCAATAAATGGGTCAATGGCTTGCCTCCATTTATGCCAAAGACACAAAACAAGAAGACAGTTCCTCTTTTATGATAGGTTTTAGGGACTACAGAACAAAAATGGAACAGAGTAGATGACATCGTAGGATTGGGGCAACATGATTGGTTACAAAGCTGAGGCACAAGGAACAACATGATTAGTTGGAAGTTTGGTGATAGAGGCTAGCAATGACACCCACCCACCAACCCACTTTTCTCAGAAGACTAAGAAGTGCTCATTGTCTGAGCACAGGTGCAAGATAGCAGCCTAGACTTTTGGACAGCAGACCAGACATCCTTGAAGTCTACAACTTGGTGAAGTAAAGATTTAAGTCCCGACTCCATTGCTTCCACACACATCCCCCAAAGTTAGCAGAAAAAGAGGCAAGAATAGATCAGTGATTAGCAGGAGATACGGATTTCTAAAATTAACCTATTTAAGGCCGATGGATTCTTTTTTTATTTATTTTATTTGTGATATATAATATTTTATACATATATCAAACAGATATAATACATACACACATATATGACATATACAATATACATTTTCTACATTATTACATTTAGATATACCTAGATATGGTCAAATACATATAACTTAGTATTTTAAATCCTTAAATAATTGTTTTATAAATAATATACACATATCAACGTATATAATTTACATGGCAAGTTTAAATATAATTACTATATAAATAAGACCTAAATAACTTATAAATGTACAACATATATATTTATGTGTTCATATAAATACATATATACCTCCTGTACCCTTCCGAGCACACCCCTCCCTCACCTTCCCAGATTAAATACTTTTATTTCTATTTTTTGTTCCAATCTCTATCCCTCCTTCCCTCCCTCCCCTCCCCCCTCCCCGAGATGGCAAGCAATCTGATAGGGACCATACATATACGATCATGCAAAACATCACCATATTTGTCACTTAATGAAAGAATGTGAAGAATAATGAATTCTGAACTAAGTTCAAAGACAAAGAACCATGACTTAAGCAGTTACAGGACAAAATCAATTATTTGTAAACAGGATCAATAAGAAAATCATATAGGATCCATCTTAATCTTCTCAGTATGTAAAAGAAAAGCATAAGGTAGATGTAAGGTAATTTTAGCAGAGAGGGTGCTAGAATCTGGGAAGGCTAGGAAACACTCCTTTACAAGATGATGCTTGATGTGAAAGTGATCCAACCACTCTGGGGAGTAATTTGGAACTATATGCAAAGAGCTATAGACCTTTGCATACCCTCTGATCCAGTCATACCACTGCTAAGTTTATATCCCAAAGACATTCAAAAAATGGGGAAAGAACCTATTTGTACAGAAATATTTAGAGCAGCTTTTTTTGTGTGTGTGTGTGTGGTGGCTAAGAATTGGAAACCAAAGGGATGCTGATCATTTGAGGAATGGCTAAACAAGCTGTGGTATATATGATTGTGTTAAGGGCTAAAATTCTAGCTAAACTGTCTAAAATATCTAATGAGTGGTCGCCAATAAATTATAAGCTTTAGCAAGAGTTAGACTTTTAAGCATTTATTAAGGAGAATAAGAATTTTGGTAAAGAGAGAGAAAGGCCTAGATTCCTATCTATTAAAGGGAGAGCACATTTCTAGCTCCGCTCTCCACCAGAGTCCAAAGGAAAGAGCCCCAGAGTCAGCGCCAGTCTCTTCCTTCCTCCTCCCACTAGTCCGCGTCACTTCCTCCTGCCAAAGAAAAGACTCCTGGTGTTGCCCTCAAAGACCTTCGCTTCATGGGCAGAACTCTTCTACAGTAAGTATCCAGCAGGTGGCGTCATTCCAATCGTTACAGTCCCCCCTGTTGTTCCTCAAGAAACAAAATGTTTCCTTGACGGAACAGTAAAAACAATATAATAACTATTGCTAATTAATAATATGTGAACAACAATATAGAAAAGGAAGAGAGGAAAGTTTTGTCCAGAGGGGCGATTTTTTTTTTGTCCTCATGAACCGACGCTTTGACATTAGTCTTGCAAAGGGAGGGCCCCTGCAGAGAATACATGTTACAGATGGTGTATATTATAACAGAAAGAGAAAAAAAACAACAAATCAAAACTGTTCATTTAAAGTCTCTGAAAGTCTTTTCTCAGATGTCCTCTAGGTGTAGTCGTGGAATGGAAGTCTTTTCAGGGGTTGATGTGTGGATGCTGGTAATCAGCCAGGAAAATTTCCTACAAAATTGAGCTTAACACAACTTTAAAATAGCTTTGTCAATAATCAAATCAAACAATGAAAGTTCTCAAAAACATGTCTAAGGGAATTCAGAATCTTAGTTGTTACACATGAAACATATAATAAAACAAAAATTGAACCATTCTTTAAAATTATAATATTACTATAGTCCCCCCCCTTATGGAGGGTAATTGAGAAGACAATTGCTATGATATTAATTATTAAAAATAATTTTTTATCTTTGTTTCATCACTTTTTGCATCATCTGCCTAATTATCCTCATGCCATTATGAGAAATTAAAAAATCTAATATAATTGGTAACAGGTGTCAAGGCCAAATTCAACACTGTATTTATCATGACACCTGAGATAATTATGGGGGTTACCATAAAAGAACAGAGAAATGATGGGATGTGAGCATTCCCACACTTGAGCAATATGTACTGCCCATACAGTATGCCAGACTTAAAATAGGTGGATGGAATATATGTCCATGGCACCGAACATATTGGAGGAAACTGAGTCAGACTTAATCAGATGCATGGGATTGAGATGTCCATGGCATCAGGCATATAGGAGGGAGCATAGAAGCCAGGTGTAGAAGTGAGATGGATGGGATCAATACTTCCAGCCATCTGTACAATATTGTGGGGAAAAATAAAATAAAATATTAAACCAAGAGAATCCAACCTCAACATTTGTCAAAAGCCGTTCCCTCGGCCATACCTTGACTTCATGCATGTCTCCCCTCATGTGACAGTTCAGTGTCTGCTCTTGCATGTATTCCTCTTGTGATTGGATGGCATCTTGGCCAACTGGCATCTGATAACTCAGAATAAAGGCAATTAATGTCTTAAATGATAAGTTCCCATAATCCAAGTCTCATATGGATTTAAAAATTGAGGATAATAAATGATTGCAAAAAATGTGAATACATCTTGACTCAGAACACAATATATAATTATGCAACAATTTCAAATAATACCCCCTTTTTTTTACTTAGTATACAATTACTTTTGTGAAAAATCAGAACATATTTAAATACAAGTTAAAGCACAACAGAATCTCAAAGAAAACTTTTTTTTTTGAACAAAGAAAACTTTTACAAATGTTCCCCTCTTTTTTTTTTTTTTTTGGAATATGCTTATCAAAAATAATACTTCTAGAATCAATTTACACTTGCCATGGCAACCAATTTGCCAGGGAAATACTTTAAAGAGTTTGATCAAATAATCAGTTGAGAAAAAATAGCAAAAACAAACAACTCAGAATATGGGAGCACAATACTCCTAGAATTAACATTGTATTATGAAATCAAAACCATGTTTCAAAATTAGATAGATGAATGAATAGAAGAAAATACACGTGGAATAATAAAAGACAATGAAAGTCAAACTAGGGAAATCTAAATGAATATGAACTTAATATTAATAAGAGTATTACAAAATATAAACTTGATCGCATGACTATAAAAAGCTTTTACAAATATTCTCCTTGTTTTAGAAACTAAGTATAAGACACAATCTCAAAAGCATTAAAATCTCTATGAAAATAAACCTATACCATTAATTCCAAAATGTATATGTAATAGCATAGAAATCCTATGTAACCTCTGAACTGACATTAATAATCTGAGTGAATTCAGAACACTCTTGATTCCGATATCTAAAATCCCCAATACTCATATCAATACCTTGCTGCTTACTTCTACATTTCTGTAAAATATATACCCTTCCATGGCAAAAGAAGCAGAGTCTTGAACTATGTTGATTGTCATTCTTATTCAGCTTAAGTTTTTCTTCTTTAACCCCTCTATATTGTCTGTCGGGCTTTTCACCATACAAATGCTTTATAAGATTACTAATTAAAGACAAAAGCAGGTTAGCAAAATTATGAACAAAACGAGCATATCTGGAATTTAAAGGGTTTTCTAAGGTTGTCTCAGAAGCACAGCCAGGCTGGGGAAGGGCTGAGCCTGAAGCTGCAAATGTAGTTAGAGAAAGTTGCGCATGAGCATTAGATCTCTGGACTTCCCAGGCAGGGGAAGCTATGGGCTTGGCCATAGGAGGAGTAGAGGGTGGGGTCTGGAGAGGAGGGGAGGGACCAGAGCAATTTGAATCAGACTTGATTTTGAACTCAGGCCTGGATTCCTCTTCCCCCACTTTGCCTCCAGGTGCTAGGGGATTAAAAGCTTCTAGAGGGTGGGTCATTGCCTCCAGGCATGCAAAATTAAAGCAACAATTACTGTTAGAACTGGGAAAAGCTGCAGGAATCTCTTCAGGTTTCTCTGAAAAAGCATGGTTGGGAGAGGGGGAGATATTTCCTTGTGGGAGTACATTGCTTGCTCTTCTAACAAAAATAAAAAGAAAAATAGAAAATCCACAAAAACAAAGCATTAACATGATCTTATCCCCCATTTGTCTGGTTAAACAGACTAAAATCAAAAATAGGGTAATTAGGGAGTTTAAAAGGTCCATTTGAAAAAATTTAAAGGAAAACACAACCAGTGCGCCAGTACTTAGCAGTTAAAGGGAGAGGGAGGGGAAATTTCTTACCCAACCAGAAGATCAGAAGAAGACTGAGGGTTAGCTTTCCTCTTCGTGGTCAGCCATCTGTTAAGGGCTAAAATTCTAGCTAAACTGTCTAAAATATCTAATGAGTGGTCGCCAATAAATTATAAGCTTTAGCAAGAGTTAGACTTTTAAGCATTTATTAAGGAGAATAAGAATTTTGGTAAAGAGAGAGAAAGGCCTAGATTCCTATCTATTAAAGGGAGAGCACATTTCTAGCTCCGCTCTCCACCAGAGTCCAAAGGAAAGAACCCCAGAGTCAGCGCCAGTCTCTTCCTTCCTCCTCCCACTAGTCCGCGTCACTTCCTCCTGCCAAAGAAAAGACTCCTGGTCTTGCCCTCAAAGACCTTCACTTCATGGGCAGAACTCTTCTACAGTAAGTATCCAGCAGGTGGCGTCATTCCAATCGTTACAATTGTGAGGGAATATTATTGTGCTATAAGAAATGACAAACAGGAAGATTTCAGAAAGGCCTGGAAAGACTTATATGAACTGAAGCATAGTGAAGTGAACAGAACCAGGCAAACACTGTACATAGTAACAGCAATATTATTCAATGAAGAATTGTGAATGACTTAGCTATTTTCAGGAATACAATGATCCAGGACAATCCCAAACAACTAATGATGAAGCATACTATCCACCTCCAGAGAAAAAAACTGATATTGTTTGAATAACAACTGAAGCATGCTGTTTTTCATTTCCTTTCTTTCACTCGCTTTCTTTTATTTGAATCTTCTTGTACAAAATGACCAATATAGAAATGTTTTACATGATTGCATATGTATAACCTGTGTATGATTGCTTACCATCTCAGGAAGATGGTGGGGGAAGATAGAATTTGGAACTCAAAACTTTTTAAAAAATTATTTTCGGGGCTGCTAAGGTGGCCCCGTGGAAGAAGCAACTGGCCCTGGAGTCAGGCGTACCTGAGTTCAACTCCGGCCTCAGACACTTAACACTTACTAGCTGTGAGACCCTGGGCAAGTCAACTTAACCCCAAATGCCTCAACCCAAAAACAAACAAAAATGCTCTCATCTGAACCTCTAGCACGGTCATAATCTTTTTGCTGATGGAGGTCCTGGCCTTGATGTTGATGGCTGCTGACTTACCAAGTCTGGTTGCTAAGGGTTGGGGTGACCTATGGCAAATGCTTTTAAAAAGACAACAATGAAGTTTTCCCTCATTGATTGACTCTTCCTTTTGCTTGAACACTTAGAGGCCATTGTAGGCTTATTATCTACCTAATTTCAATATTTTTATGTCACAGGTAATAGGGAGGTCCAAGGAGAGGAAGACAGTTGGGGAACAGCTGGTTGATGGAACATCAGGACACACACAACATTTATCCATTAAGTTCACCCCAAAGCAATTACAATAGTAACATCAAAGATCACTGATCACAGATCGCCATAAGATGTAGAATAATAAAAAGTTTGAAATATTGAATTACCAAAATATGACACCAGACACACAATGTAAGCACATTCTGTTGGGAAACATGCCCATATACCTGATCCATCCAACTCTGAGCTATAGTAGTGTCCTGCCTACCCCCCCACCTCATTTTTCTTGAAAACAAAAACAAATAAAATGATTAAGTACAAGCCTAAAAAAAAATGACACCAATAGACTTCCTTGATTGCAGGATTGCCACAAACTTAGATTTGCAAAAAACACAGTATCTGTGCAGTACAAAAAAATCAAAATGCAATAAAATGAGGTATGCCTCTGTGTGTGTGTAATCTATATCCATGTATATGTATGTATCTATTTACATGTGTATGTATAGATTGAGCTCAAAAACATATGAAAACTCAAGGAGTGTAGCATTAAACTATGATATCACAAGAGCTGGGTTTCATTCCTGGATCAACAAGTTATGGCCCTAGGGAGATGGATCATTTAATTTGTTCATGTCTCAGGCTTCCGACTTGGAAAGAAAGATACTAGTTATTCAACTACTTCACACGGATCTTAGGAGAATTAAGATGTGTGTGTGTGTGTGTGTGTGTGTGTGTGTCCAGGTCTTTAAATTCCTTGGAAAACAAGCATCTATTGTGTATGAATACATAATAAATGGATATAATTATTGGTCTTATGGGTGATGAATCACTGGGTCCTTTAAGTACATTGTTTACCTCTTCTACCATTAACAAAAAAAGGTGACATCGTTTCTCATACTCCTGACTTTCTCATACTCTAAGGGTATTGTTTACCTAGCTATTTGGATAGTGAAATCCAGCTTTGTTTAGTTTTGTCCCAAGAATGTTGGCAAATACTGAAGAGGGACACTGTGCAAAATATCTGTCTTCAGAATTACAACTGTGGAAAAGACTTGTGTCTTGAAAGAAATAGCTTTTAGAAAAAAATCAAGAAAGGGCTGTTTTGAACTGGGTGGATATAGATATAGACCAGAATGAGCCTTAGTTATTCATCTCAGTTCTAAAAGATAACTAAGTCGAAGAAATTTGGATGCTTTCCAGAAGTTTGAATCCACTTCTGGATAAGCATGGAGTCCTAGGGTAGATTACACACACACAGAGCGCCATCTGTGATCCACATTTGAGAGAGAATGAATCTTCTAAATAGCTCCAGGACTGATCTGGCATCTGTGCATAGTGTAAAGTCAGATGTCTTAACTCTACTCCAGTCCAGTGACACCCGTTGGGCTTAACTAGATCTGGCCAGACTGTTGAGATCAAGTCAGGTAAGCCAAGGTTGATCACTTAGTAAAATGCCCATTAGGTATGCCACAGAATGACAAAACCTTCAAAGTTAGAAGGGTCAACCAAGAGTCCCCTCAATAATGTCCCTTATATGTTTTATAGCATCTACCCTTGGACTGAAGACCCCCAGTGAGATGAGCAGTCTATTCCACCTTTGAAGAGCTCTAATTATTAGGAAGATTATTTCTTATATCAGGTAAAATCTGCCTCTCTAGTATCTTCTGCCCTTTACTTCTAGCTCAGACTATGCTTCAGTTTGCCATGCCTTTTCTAAACCGAACAGAAGATTATGCTCTAGACATGGTCTGGTAGTACCAACACTACCATTGACGTACTTGCAGTCACTTGCCATCCCTCTCTTGACACAACATGTGATTGCTTTGGCTTTTTTTGGTTGCCATGTCATACCACTAACTTCTATTGAGCTCACTGTCCAACTAATATCTCTCAGATCTTTGACACACAATTTCAGGAAAGTACACATAGGTGTAACTACTATCCAAACAACTCCTGTGGTATTTTGAGGTCCCATAACAGTAGGAGGTTTCCAGCTACTTGATAAGTCACTGGGCTGAATTGGGGGCAGGGGGAAGAGGGAGAGAGCAGAGAGGTAAGAAGTAATTTTTCAAATTGTTGTTTGAGGCTCCATTTGTTAAATTTACATCTCAATATGGGATAACTTTTTTATGTGATCTTTTTTTTTTACTAATAATTCAAGAATAATTGTAACTCACCTCAAAATGTCAAGGACCTCCATCAAGTCATCCATTGTTCAGTCACGTGTTCAAGGAGCCCTTGGTTTTAAAAGGCTGGGCAAGTGAATTTCATGTTTTTGAAAGTCCTGACATGTTGCAAGGCTTTCAAATTTAGGTTCAGTGAATATACCAGTACTCTGCGGTCCAGTCTTGCTATGTGTAGAAAGGAGACTAGAGGCAGACCACATGTCTTAACTCTGTTCTGATCTGGCAACACCCCTTGTATTGGTACTCTGTCTAGCCTGGTCTCTGGAGATGGGTCGAGGTTTGCCACTTACCACAGTGAAAAGGGTGATGAACTTGGAAGGAAGACTGAATTTGTCATCAGATCTGAGTTTGAATACTAGGTGCCACCCACTATCTTTGTGACTTTAGGCAAGTCACTTCACCTGACTGGGCTTCAGTTTCCTTACCTACAGAATGAGGAGATTAGGCTAAAGTCCCTCCCAACTCTATGTATGGGATCCTAGGAAGACTGTCTATAAGCTATTTTTTGGTCTCAGCAATTCATGAAACCATCTATGAAACTCTGGGGTAGGGGTGGGGGCAGAGTACCCCTAAGAATGAAATCACAGATATTTGTAACTATTCCTGTGAATGTCAATGAATCAAAAACACATATGAATTGCTAATTCATTTGGACTTTTTAATGAATGTTATTTTTCTTAGTGCATAAGAGTAGAAACAGCTGTGGACAGATGAAGGCTATGTTGGCCAAAAAGAATAGATGAGTCAATTGGCTGTGTTTGAACGTGCCTGAACCCCATGAGCACAGTCCGGATAGACAGTAGCACTGTAAACAGTATGATCCAGGAAGCACTACTAAAAGGTCTCCATGCACCCCAATTCTTTTCCCAATAGTTTCTTGGAAATTCCCACCATGCTTAAGTATGTTGTCCTAGAAACAGTTTAGGCACTGCCTCTAGTAGTCAGAGACATAAATTGGGTGGGGCAATCAGGGCTTTTTCCTAGACCAGAAAATTTGCCCCAGGCTGGAATATTTGAGCCAGGTTGGTAAAATTAAAGGGCCACTGACAATACTTGTACTTTCTGAGGGGAAAAAAAAAGGGGGGAGTGTGAGGGTAGAGGAGGAAGGGGAGAAGCTAGTTTCCATTGGGTGAACAGCTTAATTGCAACTCCATCTTAGGCCAGTTCCTTAAAAAGGGCTCAAAAGAAATGAAGTCACGGCTGGAAGGACCCAATTTACAACCCTCTCTAAGGGTAGGGAGGGAGCCCTGGCTCTGGCCCTTGGTAGGTCCTCTTAGTGCTTACAGTGGTGGCCCTCTGGGGGACACCTTGCATACCATTCCACAGAGGCTGTAGTTGCAGTAGGGAAAACCACTTCACTTCCATGTTCAGCCTGTAGAAAGGGAAACTCTCAGTGGCTACCTCTCAGCAAAGCCTATTCAAGGAGAGAAGGAGAGGAAAATAATTCAGCTGGGCCAAGGCTAAAGAATGGAGATAGTCCT
The DNA here is from genome assembly GCF_019393635.1 of Dromiciops gliroides. Lineage (NCBI taxonomy): Eukaryota > Metazoa > Chordata > Mammalia > Microbiotheria > Microbiotheriidae > Dromiciops > Dromiciops gliroides. The sequence continues at coordinate 67,393,141 of NC_057865.1, forward strand.
ACTAGAAGTCTATGACTTCCCTAGAGTATTTCTGCTTCCCCAAACCAAGGAGGGAGAAAACAAAATCCTTGCCAAAAAAAAATTAAAAATGCATTATCAAGAAAAACAAGTCCTTAGATTGGCAAGGTTCAAAAATTCACTTCTATGGTCAGAGATGGGCAGCATACCAATCATGAGTCCTCTGGAATCATGGTGGATCATTATGTTGACCAGAATTCTTGAGCTCTCCAAAAACTGTTCATTTTTATAATGAAATTATTCTCCATGTTCTGCTCACTTTGTTCTGCATCATCTCAAAGTGAGATGCCCTCTTCCCTCACCCCTTTCATTCATATAGACTTGTGGGTGAGTCCTTCATTTCCTCCCATTTTCTTTTCTTCCTCTCTTTTCTTTTTACTTTTAAGCTCATCATAACAATAAATCAATCCAAGATCTTCCATCTTATTTGACTCCTTCTAAGACCCTTGTTGACATCACAGTTTTCATGGTTATATTTGTATCACTCCCCCCTCCACTATCCCCCTCCCATTAGAATGCAAGAATGCAAACACTTCATCTTTGTAACCTCTTTTCTGATTGCTCACTTGTGTTTATCTTTTTATCTTTATCTTTTCTCCTGTGTTTGTATTTCAAAATTTCTACTTAGCTGTTCAGTCATTTTTCAGTTGTGTCTGACTCTTTGACCCAATTTGGGGTTTTCTTGGAAAAGATAATGGAGTGCTTTGCCATTTCCTTCTCTGGCTCATTTTTACAGATGAGGAAACTGAGGCAAACAAGGTTAAGTGACTTGCTGTGGGTTACACAGCTAGTAAGTGTCTGATTACAGATTTGAACCCAGGAAGATAAATCTTCCTAACTCCAGGCCTGGCACTCTATCCACTGTGCTACCTTGGAAGTCCTCTGTTTCATTAAATAGTAATTTATTTTTTTCCTTGTAGGATTATACTCAATTTTTCTGGGCAAATTACTCTTGGTTGTAAGCCAATTTTGTTTTGGCCTTTCAGAACAGCATATTTCATGCTTTCCGTTAATCTTGTGTGATCCTGACGGCGGTTACTCAGTGTTTGAACTCTTTCTTTCTAGCTACTTACAGTACTTTTTCTGGATCTGGGTTTTAAGGTTTCTGAGAGTGTTCATTTGGGGTTGTTAGGACTGACCTATTGCAAGGCCCCGGCTGGCAGAAGGGACGCCATGTTTGACCACTGGTTGGCCTGCAAGCTCCTACAGAGCCAATAATTGTCTTGGTCAGCTACATTTAGGGTTAGGAACAAAAGGCTAACAAACTATCACCTTAGCAAACTTCATCCAATCCAAGTACATGAGGCTGGTAAACTGTCATAATCACAGTGTCCCTGTGGTCAATATCAGGCGTTAAAATCCAGGCCATGCACCAACTGACTTCCCGTAAGGTCACCTTCCCACTCAGTCCCAGTGAATCTGCCAAGCAACAACAATAAGATATAAAGGCAAAGACCCAGGATATCTTGTATGCTATACTACAGTATGCCCAAGCTACTATGCTTCTTGTATCTTGGTGACTACAGGGATAGGGAGCCTGTGAGTAATAAATGCCCAGACTCGTGATTCTTTGAGTGTTCTGTGTTTTTCCCAGTGCCTCCTTACCTTCAAAGGGGATTTCTTTCAAAAGGTAACAGGCAGGATTTGGGTTCTAAGAAATCCAAGCAGTTTTCTTTCATGATTTCTTGAAATATGATGTGTTTGTTTTGGGTTTTTTTTTTTAAACAGTAGCTTTCAAAGGGGTCCAGTGATTCTTAAATTATCTAGTTGGTCCTTTTTTTCCAGGTCAGTTGTTTGTTTGTTTTTTATATGAACTACCTTACGTTTTCTTTTACTTTTTCAATCTTTTTACTTTTTAAAAAAACTATTTCTTATTATCTTATGGTATCATTAACTTCTGTCTGGTCCATTCTAATTTTCATGGGTCTGTTACTTGGATAAGGTTTATACATCTTTTGGCAAACTCAATTCTCTTTCCAAGTTTTTCCTTAGTAGCTCGCATTTCTGTCACAATTCTCATTTCATTTATATTATCATTTAATCTCCTTTCTAAAGCCTTTCATCATTACAATTGATCTTGTGAAGCTGTTATTCTATGAGGCTTTTGCTCATAAACATTTCATTTATTCTCTTCTGGGTTTGAATCTTAGGCATCCCTGGCCTTATAGTAGCTTTTTAGCTTTTCTTCCAGACACCTCCTCTCCGGTAGTGTCAAACTCAAATAGAAATGGATCCCTATCCTCTACATCCTGAATTGGATCTATATTGTTTTGACTTTTTATTTATTTTGTTAAACATTTCTCAATTATATTTTAATCTGATTCTGGAGTTTGGGGAGCTATTTATAGCCACAAGTCTGACATCTCTGCTCTGGAAAATCCTCCATTGCTGGCCTCAGTTCTGGAGGCTAAGTCTATGATTTCAGCCCCTCTGGAAGACCCCTGAGCTATTGACCTGTGGGGAAACTGCATATACAGTCTGCTTTGGGTGGTCTCATGCTTGGGGTTCTTGGCACTGAGTCTGTATTCCTGGCCTCTCTGGGATATCACATACTGCTGTCCTAAGAAAGAGGGTGACTCTGGGATCACCTCTGGGCATCTAGTCCTATTGGCCTAAGTTGGGACCATGGATGCAGAGTCCATGATCCTGGCATACTCCTGTTCCACAATTCTTTTTTTTTGGTGAAGCAGTTGGGGTTAAGTGACTTGCCCAGGGTCACACAGCTAGTAAGTGTTAAGTGTCTGAGGCCGAATTTGAACTCAGGTACTCCTGACTCCAGGGCCAGTGCTCTATCCACTGCGCCACCTAGCTGCCCCTTGTTCCAAAATTCTTGATCTGGGCATTTACCTGTATTGGGATCTTGGGCCGGAAACCTGACCCACTATAGTTCCTCTTCCAATTTCACAATCACTACTTAGTCCAGTATTGTTCTTTGTTGTTGTAAGAATCATGTGGGGAGATGGGCTCTGCCATTTTGACTAGTCACTATTGTCATCTAATGCTATTTAGTTTATCAGAAAGGAGATAGTGTGGTACACTATTGGTGGAAAGACCACCCAGTGTAAAATCAAAAGATTAGAAAATAGGGCCTAGCTCTGACATTCATTGGCTATGTGATCCTGAGCAAGTTAACTGTTAAACACTACATAAATATAAACTACTTTTATTAACCATTACACAGAATAATCAAGTTTCATTTGGTAAGAACAAAAGATGGAATTTAGGAACATGAAGGACAATTAGGTGGCATAGTGGATAGACCACTGGGCTTGGAATTGGTAAAACTCATCCCCATGAGTTCAAATCTGGCCTCAGACACTTACTAGCTGTATGAACCTGGCCAAGTCAACCCTATTTGTCTTAGTTTCCTTATCGGTAAAATGAGCCAGAGAAGGAAATGGCAAACCACTCTAGTATCCTTGCCAAGGAAAGCTCAGATGGAGTCATAAAGAGTCAGACATGACTGAAACATGGCCCTCAGCAACCAGGAGGCAGCATGAGACCACTGGAAACTAAAGGCATCAAAAGGGAAGGTGGAAATGTCCAAAGACATCTTGCTTAAAATGGATCCTGTTTCTAGATTTAAGAATTTGAGGTGACTGGGAGTCTCAACAATTGTCAGTATGTTTTAAAAGCCATACATCCAAGTTCTAAGATTAGGAAGGAAAGCAATTTTGAGTATATATAACATTGGCCTTTAAATTTAATGATGCCACTGATCCAATATTACCACGCCATATACTTTGAATTGTTTTTCCCAGTAATGGTAATAGACTTGTGTGAATTCCTCTCCTTGTAACCAATGGCATCCAATTATTTACTTGATGTCTTGCCAGGCCTAGGAAGTGGAACAGAATTAAATGGCCCACTCAGAAATTGAGCCTGAGTACCTGTACACTTGTACTCAAATTTGTGAGTGTCTGAAAACGTAAAGAAGTATAAGCAGAGAGCTAGATCTCAGACGTCATTCGCTTTTGTCTTCAGCTTGATTATTATCTGTGAGCATAGATGTGGCTAGAAAGACCAATGCAGCCTTTCTACACTGTGTACACACAAACACTTCCTGGGTATGTAAGCCCAGTTGCTATTTGCAGACCCTGTCTTTGTTTGGGAGTTCTGAACCGAGAAGCTAAGTACAAACAAATAGAGCCAATATGGGCAGATTTCAAAGAGGAAATTGCTCAGCCAAAGATATTGGAGGAACTATTCAATTCCAAATGTGTATTGGATAATATAAGATAGTAAATAAAGTCCATGTGCCATCCAAGTCGCTCAGGTGAGAGGTCCCACTCGTAGCATAACCTGAGCAAACCAAAGAAATTCTCCATCTTCAGTACTGGACCACATTCACCCTTAGCCATCAAAAATGTTAACTGAAGACTTAACCAGAGTCACCCCCAACCTCATGTAGTCTACAATGCAGATTAGTGCAAGCTAATAGGTCTAAGGTAGAAAAGAGATCAGCCAGTAGGCAATAAAGCCTGTTGATAAACTTAATCGAAATGGGTTTAGTAAAGAAGATTTCCCCAGAAAGCTATTTAAAAAGAGGTATACTCCACATTCCTCTTCAGTTAGCATGATTAGGAGAAGGGGATGGACTCTCCAGGTCTCTCTTTTTTTGGGGGGGGAGGCAGGGCAATGGGGGTTAAGTGACTTGCCCAGGGTCACACAGCTAGTAAGTGTCAAGTGTCTGAGGTCGAATTTGAACTCAGGTCTTCCTGAATCCAGGGCCAGTGCTTTATCCACTGCACCACCTAGCTGCCCCCTTCTCCAGGTCTTTTCTTGCTCTATGACACATACATTAGACCTTGCACATATTTAGAACAGAGGCTAAGGTGAAAACTTCCTCTCTAAAGTTGTCTCCATTATGTTGCTGAGCTTCATGGTTAAGAAAGCCAGGTTGCATTTTGAGAACACATCACTAGATGGCGACATTGGCTATTAAGTCCTTTGAAATGGAAAAGAGTAACAGCAATGAAGCTCTCTTGCAAAGAATCCTTGTTAAAAAGCATCTCAAAAACCATCAACTACCATTGTACCTGACCAAGAATCTGTCTGATCTCTGATAAATGGAGTTCACTAGCTCCCAAAGCATCCTATTCCACTCTTTTATGGCTCAAGGCGTTAGAAAGCTTTTGTCATCAATTATGTTTATGATGTGATGTGATATGATGTGATGTTGTGCTATGTTATGTTAATATTATAATATAATATAGTACATTACATTATGTTATATCAATGTATTATCTTATATATTTAAATATATGTATATATGT